>NW_015290649.1:0-307 GCF_001447785.1 Gekko japonicus | reverse complement strand
AAGCTGCAGCAGCCATTTTGCAGCTGGCACCTCCCCCCACAGCAGCCATTTTGTGACTGCCATTTTGTGGCTGAGCCCACCATGTTGCGGCAGAATTCCCCAAGTGCCTACAGGCTCAAAAAGGTTATACCATCAACCTGCACAAGTCAAAGCTGAGGGAGACACATGTGGGTACAAAGCGAAGAACGGCAGTGGGAGTTACTACCGAGGGGTGGGAAGGCCCAGCACCCCAAAAAGCTGGGGTGTGACTTTCCTCTGAAACTTCTGAGTTGACACCAGCAGACTCGGGGCTTAATAAGGACTGGGA
>NW_015290648.1:0-307 GCF_001447785.1 Gekko japonicus | reverse complement strand
ACCAAGGGCATCATGCTTCCTGCCTCTCTTTGCGTGCACCTTGAAAAGAGCATCCCGGTGGGTGACGCAAGGTCAATCTGTGGCGGGCAGAATTCTTTTCCAGAACAGGCAGGTTCAGAGACGGCCCCTCTCCTGTGGACCTCTCCCTCTGCCCCTCTCCTTCCTTGGCCAGCATGCCCCTCCCACCACTCAGTTCCTCAACACCCCAACGTGAGGTCGAAACCCTGGCCCTTCCTCTTCCTGTCATACGGACTGTGATGTCATGGGACTTCCCGTCACGTGATTGCTGCTCAGTGGGTCCCACCTG
>NW_015290647.1:0-307 GCF_001447785.1 Gekko japonicus | reverse complement strand
TCCTGTCACCACTCAGCGTGGCAGCGAGCAATTAGAGCTGCCAACAGGAGGCCACAGTGGGAGACCTGGCAACTCTAGGAGAGACTCAAGAACCCATCCTCATCATCTGCCTCCATAGCTGATCCTCATCATGTTCATGGGATACATAAGGAGAGTGCTAATCTAAGCTTAATAGGTCTTATAAATGGGGATATTTATACTGAGATTACTTCAGACTTCATCATTTTGATCTCATCAGTAGCAGCAATTGTAATACATAGAGATTTCCTTTACATGCCTCAATCTATGAACAAGTGTTCATTTTGCA
>NW_015290646.1:0-307 GCF_001447785.1 Gekko japonicus | reverse complement strand
TTGTTTCTTGTCTTTTTTAGCAGCTGAATAAAAGACCTGCTTGTCATGAGCATATGCATATTGTTCACCTTCTTGGAAGACACATTGAGAAAGAGGTACACATGCCCAGAAGTTTACCTTCCTGGAGTTCAGACTCTCTCTGTGTATTACTTTTTTTTTTAACCTGCCCTTCTTCCAAAGAACTCAGCCTGGTGCACCTGGTTTCTCCCCTTCCCTGTGTTCCCCTTTGAAGAAGGTGAGGTTGAAAGGGAGAGTGGCTGGTCCCAGGTCATCGTGCAGTTCTTGGCTGAGTGGGTATATGAAGCTG
>NW_015290645.1:0-307 GCF_001447785.1 Gekko japonicus | reverse complement strand
TTGGTGGTCTCCCTTCCAGGTACTGGCCCAATTTAGCTTCCAAGATCTGATGAAAGCAAGCTGTATGATGCCACCTTCCCTTCCCATTCAGAATTAGAGGGGTAAAACATAACAGTACTGACTCTATAAATCTAGCTGTTTCCAAACTGGAGAAAGAAAAGGACAATGCTACTCCACTTAGGATAAGAAATATTCTGAAATACATAGGACAGCATGCTTGCTATTGACAGCTACTTCTGTAATCCATTGGTATTGGGTGTTTTATTGAGACATATGAGGTTAAGATACAGAGGTGGAATAGAGTTTT
>NW_015290644.1:0-307 GCF_001447785.1 Gekko japonicus | reverse complement strand
ACTCTTTCTTCCATCTGAGGGGGCAAAAACCATGCCCCATCCTTCATTTCTGCTATGTCAATTCGTTGGAGCTCTTTAGAACTACGCAAAGCAGGGAAGTCACATAGCATTCCTCAGTCTTCAAATTATGACTCAGAACTTCACACCTTTTAAGCAATGATGGGGCTGAAATCCATAATTGCCATAAATGCCCCAGCTTGCCATGCTTTGATAGATCAAGCATCATCTCCTGTGAAGTTCTAAATGGATTTGTATTGTAAAAGAACATGCACAGAATATGCTTTTAGTTTTCACTATGGCTTTATCC
>NW_015290643.1:0-307 GCF_001447785.1 Gekko japonicus | reverse complement strand
GGGCGTTCTCAGTACCTGAAGACCGTGAGGATGAGAAGGGCCAAGATCAGAGCCAGCAGCGACAGGGAGTAGCCCACCGTGTAGATGACTTTGAAGCTCACCATCAGCCGGTGGGCCCCTTCCTGTGCCAAAGAGAAAGAGAGCCACTCAGAGAAGCTACAGCAGTCTCCTTCCCACCCGCCCCCAGTAGCCCACCATCTGGGGGTAGCCCCCTATTCTGAGTTCAAAAGTAATAATTCACTGAAAGCTCTGGCTTTCAGGATAATCTTTTTTGGACAGAAAGGGAGATTAGAAAGAGACTGCTGAA
>NW_015290642.1:0-307 GCF_001447785.1 Gekko japonicus | reverse complement strand
GATTCAGAATGGTTGCTCTTTCCTTCTTGTCCCTTGCTGCTTCTCGCTAAAGCCCAGTGGCCTCATTAGGATGCTAATGAGGTGCACCCAAGGCAAGGATACTAATGAGATGGGCAAATACCTTCACATGTGGGAAGCTCTGCTGTCCAGTTTCCTGAAGCGAGACACTGGAGTGTGGAGAAGCCGTGCAAGACCCACCCATCCATACAGCTGACCTCGCAAAGTGTTCTGTAGGCAAAATCTGGGTGTGAACAATTCAAGAAGCCCTTCTCCGGAGCTGTCGGTCTTTTGCACTTGGCAACTGAAA
>NW_015290641.1:0-307 GCF_001447785.1 Gekko japonicus | reverse complement strand
AAGCAATGTAATAGGATTAGGATTGCAGACATCTGACACCCAGCATAAGTCTTCATATGACATGTTAAACACTGCAGAAATTAGATAGTGGAACAACGCATATAGCAACAGATAGTACGTACAGTAGTATAGTCCACAGTCCCTTTCCGTTTATTAAAGCTTCTTTCTGAACCATTCAGTTTATAGTTTAGCCTTATTACCTATGTAAATATGCTCTCCTGAATAATTCAGATTGGACCTGGGAAGTAAAGCTTTTGAAAGCACCCCAAGTCATCACCTTGGGGAGGGGCTGTAGCTCAGTAGCAGA
>NW_015290640.1:0-307 GCF_001447785.1 Gekko japonicus | reverse complement strand
CCCCCCGCTGGCAAGAGGTAGGGACCTGGCCATCCTACCATATGCTAGTCTGCAGCTGCCCACCTTCCATGGAGTGCAAGCAAAATGTTTGTTCCCTGTTCCTGACAGTTCTGCTGCCTATGGCAGGCAAGGAGAAGGGGATGCGGCCTTTGCCAATTTCCTGATGAAGTGAGACTATGTAGAACCATGCCTTCAATAGTGGGGGGAAACACCTTCATCCAATAAGAAGGCACTTATTTTTTTAGAAATACTTTCACACACATTATGTGGACACTTTCAATGCACTCTAGCAATTGTTTGCAAGTTG
>NW_015290639.1:0-307 GCF_001447785.1 Gekko japonicus | reverse complement strand
CAGCAAAGCTCTTCTTATGTTCTTATGAACCAGAATGTAACTTTCCTTTTCAAAACCCAGTAAGGTTGGGGAAAGCTCTGTTCTCTAGTTGGTGTTCTTGAGTACAGTGCAGCTTGGAAAGTAGCCAGAGGTTGCCCCCCAGTTTTGGCAGCTAGACTGGCAGCACTGAATGGTGCAACACTCAATGGGTGCTCTGAAGTGAGATGCGGCTTGTAATTCATATCAATCCATACTAGCTACAGCTGAGGAGAAGACAACTGGACCAACTAGCAAGTGAGGTATTGTTAGCCGAACTGCTTTATCTACA
>NW_015290638.1:0-307 GCF_001447785.1 Gekko japonicus | reverse complement strand
GGTGGCCCCCTAAGATTTCCCCTCACCTTTTGCCCTTGGGGGTCGCACTCTTTTTCCCAAACCAAAGGTTTGAAAATGTTCTAATACATGGGCCACTCTCCCTCTATTCACCATGATGCCTGGACATTGACATTTCTCTAATGAAATAAACTTCAGTATTTTCTGTATGTATTGGCACAATACACATGTGCTGTTGCTGGAAACGATTCAGGTACCGTATGCTATTAAAACAATACATTTGAAAAGCAGTTGACGTTTACCTGCCATTTTAAAAGTGAATCACAAAACCAAACAAGGACCCACGGTA
>NW_015290637.1:0-307 GCF_001447785.1 Gekko japonicus | reverse complement strand
GAGGGGATAAAACCTGATTGGTCACTGTGTATGTAATAAGCTATAATGGATTTGAGTCTGGTTGCGAGCACTGAAGTGAAAATTTTATAGTCGGTGTTTAGAAGGGAAATCGGGGGAAAGGCTTTAGGATCAGTGGTGTCTTTATTCTTTTTCGGTATAAGAATTACATTGGCCAGATTCCATGAGTCAGGTAATTTATTAGTTTGAAGAATAGCATTACAGGTGTCTTGCAATGGTTTACCAAGAATAGCCATAAAAGCTTTGTAATATTCGGCAACAAACCCGTCTGGTCCAGGTGATTTATTGT
>NW_015290636.1:0-307 GCF_001447785.1 Gekko japonicus | reverse complement strand
CTCAGCTTAGAGGGAACACTGACCGGTGGTAGTTCTGGTTTAGTGGCCCGGGTGTACTTGTAAGCAGGTGCAAGTTTTCAGTTTTCACAGGACTCCTCATCTGGCTTTTAGTCTTTTAGGCAAATGTTCGGTCAATAAAACACAGCCTTTTTAGGACTGCTCGTGACATATCTAAGGCTTCGTCCGCACCAGCAACAGGGGAGGGGGGATACAATTGTTCCTGGGCTGTTCTGTATCAGGGATTGCAGGTAGGGGACATTTGCATGCTTGAATGTTTTCCTGTGTCTTAAAAACAGATCTACATATT
>NW_015290635.1:0-307 GCF_001447785.1 Gekko japonicus | reverse complement strand
TGAAGGGGGTGTTGGGGAGAAATATTTTATTTCATATATTTTGTTATATATAATCATCTTTTGACATATGTAATTACAATATGTAATCAGTTTTTTTTGTTTCTGTATTTTCTTTTTATTCACTCTTTGTTCTGCAAAAATAAAACAGAATATATATTTTTAAATCCCATGAGGTGGAACTTCAGGGATTGCCATGAGCGGTTGTCACTAGACGGCACACTGGACCTTTATTTTTGCCCCCAGGAGCCCAGAAGTATTAGGATGGCTCCTCCAAGGCAGTATTGCCGGCATCCTAGAACAGTGATGG
>NW_015290634.1:0-307 GCF_001447785.1 Gekko japonicus | reverse complement strand
AAATAAACATATAGCTATAAAATAATACATTTAAGGAAAGTATGACTCATGGGAATCCTGCCAACTTTTCCACCCAGTGTTGGTCAATTCTCTACCTCATTGTAGCTTTCTGTCCTATGCATCTTTTGGCCATGTGATTTCCTCAGCTTTTTGGGTGATCAAAGGGAATCCCCTCTGTCCCCTTTCAGCAGCAGAGAACCTGATAGGATCCAACCCATGGACGATGAAAAGAAATAATAAAAATAATCAAACAATAAGATGTCCAATAGCCTACTCTCCTAAACACTCCTAGCCTACCTAATTAAAA
>NW_015290633.1:0-307 GCF_001447785.1 Gekko japonicus | reverse complement strand
CCGGCGCTTTGGGGAAGAGGCAGAGCATAACCACATCATGTGGGGCCAGCCCCACTGTTAAAGCCTCCTTCCTGAAGGCACTTTCCCACAGTCCTTCTGGGTGGAAGGGCCTCATCTGTCAGAAATCGCTAACTTTTTGATTTCTCCCTGCGTCGCCGCCTTCAAAACATTTTGTTTGGCCTCCCCTACCAGATCCACCTGCAGATCACCATACACAAAAACAAAGCTCAGGTTCTGGATTCGAGTCCATCAGCACCTTAAGAGACCAACAAGATCTTCAGGGTGGGAGCTTCCCAGAGTCAAAGCT
>NW_015290632.1:0-307 GCF_001447785.1 Gekko japonicus | reverse complement strand
CAAAATGGGTACCTGTTTTGTTTGTTTGAATCTCATCTGTCGCAGCAGCATTTAAGCAAGGTGCAGTGGTTAAAGGGCTGGACCAGGATCTCAGAGATCCACATTTGAACCCCCAGGATCTGGGAGACCAAAGTCTGGGGAAAAAACAACCCCACACTCTGCCTTGGCTGCTTGCTGGAAGATCTCTGGCCAGAGTCACTCACTCTCTTGGACTAATCTGCTTCACTGGAGTGTTGCTGTGAGGACAAAAGAGAGGAAGGGAAGACAAGAATATGAGTTGCTTGGGGTCCCCATTGGGGGGGGGGGG
>NW_015290631.1:0-307 GCF_001447785.1 Gekko japonicus | reverse complement strand
CCACTGCTACTCAGGCTCCCTGGGCCTGTGAGGCCTTTACTTGCATAGCCCAGATCATGTCAATGACAGAGAGCTTTGACTCTTGAAAAATTATACCCCGAAAATCTCGTTGCTCTCTAGGGTACTACTGGAATTGAATCTAGCTGTTCTGTTGAAAGGTCTCTCAGACGAAATCGAAGTCAATTTTCGAAGCCTTTCCAACCTTTGGAGAAGCAGAGTTACATTTTATGATTTACTTTGGGCTGCTGCTTCCAGCTGTAACCCGGTTAGCCTGGTCTTGTCAGATCCGGGAAGCTAAGCTGGGTCG
>NW_015290630.1:0-307 GCF_001447785.1 Gekko japonicus | reverse complement strand
ATAATCTCAACAAAAATCAATCAGGCACTTACCTCTGGCATTAAACTAAAACATGCATGGCCCACGACCCTTCCCTTATAGATTTTATTTATGATGTTGAGCAAGTCCTCAGATTTTCTGCGCTCACCAAGGATTTTGTCCAGATCGCTGCTGTCATAACTCTGAGGTCACCAGGACACAGAAAGGGAACAAAAAAACAATCAGCTTTCTTTTTAATTGCTTGTCACTGTTGTAACATCAACACAGTGGAATCGTGGGAATAAAATGGGGAGTCAAGCCCCCAGAAGAGGAGGAGGTGGAGGAGGAG
>NW_015290629.1:0-307 GCF_001447785.1 Gekko japonicus | reverse complement strand
CTACCTCAGCTTAGAGGGAACACTGCAGTGTCGACTTGACTTGATCTTGCTTGGTTTCCCTTTTCACTGTAGATCCCCCTCCCCATGAGTCATTTGTTCATGCTGGTCCCAGCTAAACCTTTTGGTTGGTGAAAAGGGGACCCTCCTCATTTCACTACTGGAACAACTGGTTGGACATGGCCCCCTACTTCTAGGCCTGCTGCATTCCTGAGTTATCCTTGAAGATGGTTTCAGTTGCGTAGCCACATTGGTCTACAGCAGAAGAACAAAATAAGAGCCTAGTAGCCAATGCTCCCTCTAAGCTGTG
>NW_015290628.1:0-307 GCF_001447785.1 Gekko japonicus | reverse complement strand
TTTTTATTCTTTTACTTGTAAGTATACATAAACACAAATGAAGGAAGTGAAGTTTCAATCAATACATACATTGCGCTGTGTGTCCATTAAAGAAAAGCAAACAGTATCCACTATAAGAATCCCACCCACCGTGAGCCGGGGTAGGTTATAAGTCTAACTCGTGGTGAACAGGTTTAACTACATTTAGACCCATTAGAACTAAAAAACTGCCCTCCTCCTTTCTACCCTTGATCATAATACTCCTCTTATTCAGGAACCACAGATATCACACGCGTTACAAGAACAGCCATCTATGATATGTGTGGTT
>NW_015290627.1:0-307 GCF_001447785.1 Gekko japonicus | reverse complement strand
CCTGAGTAGACAATACTGAGCTTTATAGACCGATAGTCAGATTCAGTAGAAGGCAGTTTCACAATGCACTTGGTGAAGCTCTTTGGTGAAACTCATGAAACAGGGCAAGAGGGGAAAGTCAGTCAACTACTGCCTGTCTGGGTGGGGTTTGCAGGGGAGTGACTCAGTGAAGTTGAGGGGCGGTCAGTTTGTTACTGGCAAGAGGGAGGATACGACAGCCAGTTTTTTTCATCCATCTCTTGTACCTTTGCCAGGGGTTGGATCTGCTGACCTGGGCATTTCTACTGTGTTCTCTCCTTGTGGTGGT
>NW_015290626.1:0-307 GCF_001447785.1 Gekko japonicus | reverse complement strand
GAACACTCTCCTTATTGAGATCCAGGCCCTGCGGGACCTATTGCAGAGCCTGCAAGACAGAGGTGTTCAGCCAGGCCCATGGTTGAGGCGGCACAGATCCATATACATCAGCATTCCCTGTGTTCATTTATTGCCATCAATTTGCATTGTCTGTTGTCTGCCTGTTTCCCCAATATCCTTTATCAGCCACCTATGACACTGAGTTCCCGCCTCTGTTGACAACCTCCCTAAGACCCAATTCCAGAAAGGAGAGGGCTTGTTTGTTTTCTACTTTATATGGGCAAAAGCCTCATATAGCCACACACAC
>NW_015290625.1:0-307 GCF_001447785.1 Gekko japonicus | reverse complement strand
TTCTTTGTTTGTATGTGTGCATGTTTTTTACGCAAAGCATTTCAAGGCAAGCCTAGCGCCGAAGCGATATGTGTTCAGCCAAAGAATGGTGTGAAATGTATCCGCTCGTACGTTAAAGTCTTCCCGTGGAATGGATTCTACACAGTTCATACGAGAAGGAAAGGGAACAGAATGTTGCGATGACAGCAACCTGGCGAGGGCCCGTCAGCAGCCACCCAAATCAAAGGCTGTTTCGGAAAGTTGTGGGCGTTGAGCCGTCCGGGTTGCCTAGCAACGGATTCCAAAATGGTAGCCTCAACGTGTGGAA
>NW_015290624.1:0-307 GCF_001447785.1 Gekko japonicus | reverse complement strand
TGTGTTCTGAATGGGCATCAATGGAAGCAGTTGTGCTGTGCTTTTCTGTCTTGAATATTTCTTACTCTGTACTTGCCAGTTTACTTTATGGACTCCGAACATTATATCAGTAACACTAGGTAAGTGTTTGATCCACATGTCACACCCCGCCTCTAAGGTGAATGCCCATGCTCTTAGCATCTGAGATGACTGGTGCTCTGGAATTCTTGCCCACAACCCTTGTGAGGACCAGGTTTCCAGAAACAGGAGAGTGCTGAGATACATCACAGTCAAAAATATAATCTTGCTTATAGTAGAGAAGGGGGGG
>NW_015290623.1:0-307 GCF_001447785.1 Gekko japonicus | reverse complement strand
AGTCCCAAGCAGAGTTACACCCTTCAAAGCCAACCTAAATTCAGTGGACGCAGGACAGGTGTAACTCTGCTTAGGACTGCACCATTGGCCTGGCCTAGAATACTGATAATTGCAGTGTTTATAATGTCTAAGTTCTCCCCATTCTCCCTTGCTACCTTGAATGCTTGGAACCAACCCACAGAACACCTACATCAGGGGTCCCCAACATGGTGTCCATGGCACCCACCGACACCTTTCCTGGTGCCTACGATGTGTTTCCAGAAAGTGGGTGGGGCCAAGCTTCTGATTGGCCATTGGATATTTGATT
>NW_015290622.1:0-307 GCF_001447785.1 Gekko japonicus | reverse complement strand
CTCCATAGCTTAGAGGGAGCATTGGACGACCTCCCTCCGTACACAAAACCAAAGGGCCATGACTCAATCAGGGGGCAAAAATCCTCTTTCATTTGGTGCTGAAAGGCTGGCAAACTTGGTGCCAGACCAATGGGCAGGGAAGGGGGAAGTCAAGGGGGGGGCAGAGTGTTCCATAATTCAGGGGTTACCTTTGGGGAGGCCCTGCCCCACTTTGCATACCCTCTGTTTCTGGTTTTTTTAAGCCATTTGGGCTGAGGACAGATTTCATCCATTTCTCACCTCCTGAGCTTCCAGAGCGAGCGATAGA
>NW_015290621.1:0-307 GCF_001447785.1 Gekko japonicus | reverse complement strand
CTTATGTACAGAAAAAACCTGCATCAGGGCTCCCGTCTCCTGCCTCATCTTTGGTTCCTTGCGCCTTGGGGACGGGAGGGCCAAGGGGGAAGGAGTGATGGAGGCGGGCGGGCGTTCTCTCCCGTCTCTTTTAAGACCTGTCGCATCTGCCAGCAAGGGCAGCCCCCCTGAACGTTTTAGCCAAAGCTGGGTTCAACAGAGTGACGTTCGGGAGGCTTCCTTTCTTAGACCACTGGGGCGGCAAAGGACTTGCGCCATTGGTCCAGCCTGCTGACCAACCGGTGAGCCAGCCAAGAGACCCTGTCTT
>NW_015290620.1:0-307 GCF_001447785.1 Gekko japonicus | reverse complement strand
TACAGTCAGTGATAGGATTGTTTCATGGTGTAAGTGACAGACTAGAGCTAAACCCATTGTTAGAGTGATACACTGTAACTAAATTGCTGTTTGGCCATGACCTTGAATGAGGCCCTTTATCTCGGCGTAGCCTACTTCCAAAGTCCGTTGTGAGAGTAACTGAAATGTGCACTTGTTTGGAGCTCCTCAGAGAAAGGAAAGGTACAGATAAATAGGTAATGTCTCTGCCTTCTGCAATCTGAACATTTTGCTACCTACCATAATGGCATTTGTTAAGACTGCAAGAACATAAGAGAAACCATGTTGG
>NW_015290619.1:0-307 GCF_001447785.1 Gekko japonicus | reverse complement strand
AAGAAGAAGAAGAGGAAACACAGTTTGACTCAGATACACAAGCTAGGGAGGTGGAAGAAGATAAGATGGAAAAAAAAGAGAAAAAGAAACAACAGTTACGTTTTAAAGCAGAGTCACAAATACGTACACGACTTCAAATCAAGAAAATAGTTGCGAAAGACAAGAAATAAGATGGCTGGAAAACTAAATCTAATATCTATAAACGTAAATGGTCTGAATTCTCCACAAAAAAGACGAAAAGTACTATATCAAATTAGTAAACTACACCCAGACATCACATGCTTACAAGAGACACACATAAAAGAAG
>NW_015290618.1:0-307 GCF_001447785.1 Gekko japonicus | reverse complement strand
GCTCACTGTAATGTTACTGCACTATATCGCAACAGCTACACCTAATTATAAAAGCCCCCAAAGCCCTTTGGAGGTACTGGAAGAAATGGAAGTCACGGGAGGCTGAGGCCAGGAAAATAGTGCTGATGTGGGTGGTGTCCTCCAAAATGCTTGGACTACATGCTTTCCAGAAAGATGGTACCAAACCAGGTTTGAGAAAGTATGTGCTGAGGATAGGAAGCCTGGAAAGTGTTCAGATACAATATGCCTTTGAATACAAGATGCTAAGGACAGAGAGGCATTGACCTGGATAGCCCAGGCTAGCCTG
>NW_015290617.1:0-307 GCF_001447785.1 Gekko japonicus | reverse complement strand
TTCCCCCTTTGTGAGTTCATGGCACAGCAGTGGGAGCAACCGAGGACTTTCCAGTGGGTAGTTCAGGTTGAAAAGCATGGGCATTGTAGCAGCCAAGACAGTTGGAATGTAAATCCTGCCTGGCCAGCAGTCGACTGAGAAGCCCGATTCAAGCACATTTAACATGGCTGCTCTGTTTTGCAGACATATACTACAAGAGAAAGGCCAGGTATTTGTGTGTGGGGGTACCTTGACAGTGCAGTCTTATCAGCCTTATACCCATCTGGGTTCATTGACTTCAGGGGCATTAGAAGAAGGGTGTAACTCT
>NW_015290616.1:0-307 GCF_001447785.1 Gekko japonicus | reverse complement strand
TCCTTGCTCATGCTATGACCGCAGGGAGCCTTGACACTATTTCTCCAGTTCTTGATCATCCACGTGGGGTATGCCCTAGAGTTTGTTTCGCTTCCAACCTTCCATCATTTTGTCGTCATGCCACCTCCCTCACTCCAGAAGGAAGTGCACACTCTGCTCCTCAAGGGAGCCATTGAAATAGTTCTGGTGGCACAACGGAATCTCGGCTTCTACTCCAAGTACTTCACAGTCCGCAAAAAGGATGGTGGTGTTCAAGCATTCATGGATCTTCGAGATCTGAATGTCTTTGTACAGCACAGGAAGTTCC
>NW_015290615.1:0-307 GCF_001447785.1 Gekko japonicus | reverse complement strand
GTTGTTGGTATCATTAACTTCTTGGAAAAATTATATTGCTAGTATGTAATAGTGTGTTGCTAGTAACTGGAAATGCTGACTCTTATGGACTGCTGCTGGTCTTTTAATCATGGGAAAAAACCCTGTCCTGTATAATTTTATTTAATAGTAAAGGTGCCCTTTGCTTGTGCTACTTCTGAAGCTTGAATAAAAGTAGAACTTTTTTTGTATGTCCTCTGTTCTCATAGCTGCTGCTGAATACAGCTCTGGAGATTGTGCTGTGTGGATTTCCTGGGATATAGTAGTCATGGAAGCCGTATTTGTTTGT
>NW_015290614.1:0-307 GCF_001447785.1 Gekko japonicus | reverse complement strand
GTCCTTTTGCCTGAGGGGGAGACCGCGGAAGCCTCTGGGATATTTTTCTTGGAGTAAACTGCAGGAGTCGTCCTTCGGGATTCAGCCCCTCCCCTGCTCTCTCAAGCACACCCAAGGGACACGAGAGGTTGCCATCCAACGTGCACCTTTGTGAACTGCACACGCCAATGGACTCAGTGGGGCTTACTTTTGAGTATGTGCATGCAGAATCAGATGGCAGGCCACCAGAGACCACCCAGGTGGGTATTTCATCTACTGCAGCCCACGCAGTCAGTTTGGAATCATTCATAATCTATGTAACAGTGGA
>NW_015290613.1:0-307 GCF_001447785.1 Gekko japonicus | reverse complement strand
CCATCACTGGCTTAGAGGGAACACTGGTTTTAACAGCTTTTACCCTGTGCCTGTCTCATTTCCATGTGCTTGAATTAACATATCTTAAATGGCTTGTGGAGTGGAGGTGCGTAGGGTGTGTGTGACAGAAATCTCCGATGGCAGGAGATATACATTACAAAACCGCATGCAAATGCTGTTGCTTTCCGGCTGCCAGTTTGGTTTCTAGGGCGCTGCCATGCAGAGGAAAGCAGTGGCAAACCGCCTGCGCTCATCCCTTGCCTCAAACACACACACCCCTTGAGGGGGGGTCACCAGAAGTCGGGTG
>NW_015290612.1:0-307 GCF_001447785.1 Gekko japonicus | reverse complement strand
ATCTGTCCACAGAGCAGAACTGTACTGATAGATCTGTCATTCCAAAATGTTTAATATACACCAATCAGATTGCTGGCTCACTGACTTGGGGAGGGCTCTGTTTCTCTACAAGCTGTGGGTCTTGTGTGCTTGCTATATGATTCTCTGGTGGGGCACCTTCTAAGCACAATGGCACACTCTGCTATACAGGCAGCACTGCAAACAGGGAACACAATAGTCGACCCCTCCTTGGCAACAGTTAATAACTCCCTCCAGACCAGACAGGCAGGCAAATATTTTGCTTATACCATCCCTAGAGGCAGTGCAA
>NW_015290611.1:0-307 GCF_001447785.1 Gekko japonicus | reverse complement strand
AAGACCAGGCTGTACTATGGTGCCTTCTTCTCCATTTCCACTTAGTGATAGGGAATCACTGGATTCAGATGAATATTTTCTATCAATATCAAGAACAGGAGAAGGTTCCGTATCACCCCATTATGCAACCACGTTCCGAATGTCTAGAATAAACCTTGTGCTCTTAGCACTTTAGACTATGCAGACAATGTAACTTTTTTTTTAAAAAAAATGATCCTGCTGTTTTATAAATGCAATGAAGAAGAAATTATGTAAATTTGAACACATTAGATTGATTGGGCTGAAACAAAATCTTTCCCACTTGTTT
>NW_015290610.1:0-307 GCF_001447785.1 Gekko japonicus | reverse complement strand
GACTTTTCTTATGTAATGTTCTTATGTCCTCCTGCCTCAAAATGTTTTGCAGCATTCAGAAAATGATCAGGGTAGGAATTTGCTGCCTCTTTTTGAGAAGAGGTTTTAATAGTTTTAGGGTGCCTTCTAAAACCTCTTCTGTGGTCATTTCTGCTCAGAAAGACTATAATCAAGCCCTCAGTGGATCGGAAAGATGTTCATTAGAGAAGGTTTTCTGTGAGGTATATAGAGACAAAGTCATTTTTATAAGTAAAAACTATCAGCTTGACGCACCTGAATAAGAAAGGAGCCACTGCCAACCTGGGGG
>NW_015290609.1:0-307 GCF_001447785.1 Gekko japonicus | reverse complement strand
TGACCCTTGCGTTGTGTGGAGTAGGCAGCAGCCAGTTGCTCTCATCCTTTTGCAGGGCAGGTGGCAGCTGCTGACACTGTGAGCCAGCATCCTCAGCCCCATGCCAGGCAGAGAAGGAGGTGCGTGGCCTGGCCTGGGATGAGAAAGGAGGTACACAGTCCAGCTGACCCCTGTGCTACTAAAGAAAGGAGGTGTAAAGTCTGACCAAACCCTGTGCTGGGTGAGAAAGAAAGAACCTCACCAAGTCTCATGTGAGAAAGGAGACTCCTAGTCAAGCCACATGTAGCACGAGTCTGGTGGAGCAAAA
>NW_015290608.1:0-307 GCF_001447785.1 Gekko japonicus | reverse complement strand
CTTTAGCCATTGCATACAAACCTCTGCAAGTACGGCAGTAATTAAAGTCGTGGGATAGGATGCTATTTCACTATTAATTGCTTCTCATTTCAATAATTCTTCTGTTGACCACAGGGTGTGTATCTAGCTGCCTCAGATCCAGTTTAGCATCAACACAGCTTTCTTAAAGAGATCAAAATTTTCCACTGCTTGAGCATGGGCTTTTTCCATTGTTTCCATGTACTCTGCCTTTCCTCTTTAAAGGTTACTGTATTATGAATGAACTTCCTATTCAATATGGTCATCCTAATTTTAGCAGTTTTTTTTT
>NW_015290607.1:0-307 GCF_001447785.1 Gekko japonicus | reverse complement strand
ACTAGAGGACCTGCAAGATCCCTTCCAACAATAACATTATACGATTCTATGATTCCAATAGTCCCGGTTGCCCTCCTCTGTATTTCCCCCCCCTGCACTTCTTTCCCCTGTCACGGTGCCGCCTCCCTTTGCCCCACATTCAGCCAACCCCTCCTCTAGCACATGGCGCAACCGTTATCACAGGGCCATATTTCTGGAGCTGGACGTGAGCGAGCGCAAGCTGCCAACCCGGCCAGGCCCGTTCAGGCAGAGAACCTTCCCCGTGGGCTGGCCGGAACGCTCTGTACGAACGGCTGAGCCCTCCTAC
>NW_015290606.1:0-307 GCF_001447785.1 Gekko japonicus | reverse complement strand
GGGGGGGGGAAGTTCCCCGGGAGCGGACATTCCTCGCCAGCCCCGGTGGCCGCACAGCGGAACTCCTCCGGAATTGCGGAGGCGAGGCCTGGCGAACGGGGTGGGTGGGGAGAGGCCGCATGCCAGTCCCACCCGTTCGCCCCAGGAAGGCCCGGCCCTCCCCTTCTCCGGCTGGTCTCTTCCGGCCGCTGCTCCGGGCCCTGCCGCCTCTCTCGGTCCTGGGGGGGTGCAAAGACGCCGGGCCTTCGCTCGCCTCCTGCGAGCTGTGGGGGGGCCCCTCTGCCGCTGGACTCACCGGCCTTGGGTC
>NW_015290605.1:0-307 GCF_001447785.1 Gekko japonicus | reverse complement strand
AACTTCGCTCCACAGAGAAACATGGAAGAGTTTAAAGGTTGCTACTGCAAAAGTTTTTTCAGTGCTCCCCTAAATTTTCCAGCATTTCCATTGGGAAAAGGGGGGAGCTTGGGAAAAATGGGACCCCACCCAAATGTTCCAATCCCCCCCAGCCCCCCACTCTTCAGATTGATTCACACCTCCTGGGTAGGTTCTTTTGGCACGTTTAGGGGACTTTGCCGTGCTTTTTTTGGGGGGGGGGGTTAATTCAGAGCAAGAGACCAACAAATAGCCAGCATGAAACGATGTCAAACAATGTTTCTGATCA
>NW_015290604.1:0-307 GCF_001447785.1 Gekko japonicus | reverse complement strand
ACTTCCATTTTATGCGTTTGTTGCCAAACTGGTATCAGCGTGCCTGTGTGTTATGTCAGTGTTCCAGTCACTAGTCTCCAAAATGCTCTCAGGGGCTGCAGACTCCATCCTGGGAACCCTAGAACAGTCAGCTGATGTTTCTCTCTTGTTCTGGAATGATCCTAGTCCTTTCTGAAAAGTGTTTGAGGCTTCAGATTGGGAAGAGATGCAGTAGTTTAGAAACGTTTTGTGTAGCCAAGCTTTGGGGCCCATTCGGGATTCTTTGTCCTTCACTTCCAGGCTCTCCTACCTCGCTTTTTTCCCACCA
>NW_015290603.1:0-307 GCF_001447785.1 Gekko japonicus | reverse complement strand
GTCCAGGGTTACTACGCAAAGGTAGGCAACAGGAATCCACCACTGTTCATCTGTTGCCTTGAAATCTATGGGGTGGCCATAATTCGGCTGCAACCTGATGGCGCTTTCCACGACCTGTTGGAGCAAAGGTCCCTCTTCTCCACTATTTGGTTTTCAAGCAGCCAGCTAGATGGCTCTGGGAAGCCCAAAAGAAGGCTGCATCCTTCCCCTACTGTCGATCCCATGCATATGGTGTAGAGAGGTATACTGCCTCCGTACATGGAGGTTCCATTAACCATGGCAGCCAAAAGCCACGCAGAGCCCCCCC
>NW_015290602.1:0-307 GCF_001447785.1 Gekko japonicus | reverse complement strand
TTCTGGGCTCTGATGAGATTGGGCTAGTCAGGACTAGTCAGGGCTGCTAACAGAAGAGGGGGTCAGTTTCCTGTTGAAGTCACACGATTTGCCCCCTAATGCTGTTCCCAAGGGCGCCCAGTCTCCTGGGAACGGCATTTCAGGGACAGAAGTGTGCCACAGCAGGAGAAGGAGAGTCAAGCATGTTCTGTTCCACTGACTAAGGTGCCTTCTGTTAGGTCGAAAATTTAGTCCAGAACCAAAATTATGATCACTACCACCACAATATTATTGCAATAATTACAGTATTACAGTTGTTGTTGTTGTT
>NW_015290601.1:0-308 GCF_001447785.1 Gekko japonicus | reverse complement strand
AAGGTCAGTATTGTATACTCTGACTGGCAATGGCTTTCAAAGGTTTCAGGCAGAGGTCGTCCATATCATCTACCACCTGATCCTTTTCACTGGAGATGCTGGGGATTGAACGTGGGACCTTCTGCATGCCAAGCAGATGCTCTACAACTGGGCCATGCCCCACTGCCACTGAGCCTCCATCTCTTTTCTGTTCCCCTGCCAAGCCCTGACATCTTCCCCCTGAAAAACAGGGAATTCTGTCGTTCTGTTCCTGTGTCTTCTGAACCATGTCTGTACCCATGCAAGTTTCTTCACAAGGCTGATGGATT
>NW_015290600.1:0-307 GCF_001447785.1 Gekko japonicus | reverse complement strand
TTTTTGATCATCTGCAGCAGCAGGAGTGGACGAGCGGAGTGATACTCAACACTGAGAAAAGGCCAGAACAACGAAGAACAGGGGTCCTGTTGGAACTGTTTCCAACCATCCTGGAATCATTGAGAAAGAACTGGAGGTGCTATTGGACGCCACTTGGCATGGGACACTGGGCCTGAGCATCAAGGCTCATCTACCCAGAACCACTGAGGCAAAGAGACCCGAGGAAGACCGAACAGGATCGGATTGCTATTGCCATACGTATACAACTGTTTGTTATCACTGGCTGCTTAAACTTATAGGAATTAGG
>NW_015290599.1:0-307 GCF_001447785.1 Gekko japonicus | reverse complement strand
GAGCAAGGGAAACCTTTACCTTTAATTGGACATAGGATTGGAGATTTAGGGCTGCATTACTTTGTCCAGAATTAGGGCTGGGATTCTAGTTGGGGTTTGGAGACCAGTTTGATATCAATCAAGAGGATGCCAATCAAAGTAGCAAAGACACATCCTGAGCAACAGTTGCAATCGCCACAAGTGAGCAATATAATTGATTCAAAGCAGGACTGTTTAAAACAAGCCTGGTGTAAAGAGGGCTGCCAGCAGACATGTTGGAAAACGTCCTGTCACTTTAATAGAGGTTTAAGGTGTGGAAATCGGCAGC
>NW_015290598.1:0-307 GCF_001447785.1 Gekko japonicus | reverse complement strand
AAGTCTGGTCTGAGAGCCTTGAGTGACAGGGATTCATACAGACTTCGACAGTTGAGAAGGGCAGTTAAGTGTCAGTTGGCTGTTAAGAATGACGGTTGAGAGTGAAGGAATGTTAAGCAGAGTGAGAGGATCAAGAAGGAACCTCTTTTCAACCTGTTCATGGTCAATTACAAAACAGAGTCAAAGTTCTTTACTTTGCTAGCTGTAATCAACGATCCAGATCTATGTCAAGTTTCTGGCACTATGGACATGATGCTATTACCAGGGGTCATTTCCCTTGGGAGAGCACAGGAGCGGAGCTCCGGCA
>NW_015290597.1:0-307 GCF_001447785.1 Gekko japonicus | reverse complement strand
CTTGACAAGTATTTAGAAAGCTTAGAATAAAGCATCAAAGAATAGAAGATAAAATGAGTAGCCTGATAGGGGCTGGGAGGTGAACCTGCAGGGCAACAGAATTTAACTCTAAGAGATGTGAAACAAGAAAATGATTCTTGCTCTGAATTAGTTAAAACAAAAATGAGATCATTATCAAACCATGTGGATACATTTTTTTATCACCTCGTTAGACTACTGTGGCATAGTCTATATAGGTCTGCTCTTAAAAGTTATCTTGCAGAAACCAGTTGATTTAGAACAGCAATGCAGATTCTGTGAACTTAGG
>NW_015290596.1:0-307 GCF_001447785.1 Gekko japonicus | reverse complement strand
CCCCTCCCCCCAATCAACATTGCTTTGGTAAATGGCTAAATAGTATGTATTAAAGCTGGAAGAATTTAATTGGGTTTGGAAGCGAGGAGGTTACCGGGATGAGTCAAAACATGGGGCTTGATGAGACTGGTGTGATGTCGCTGGCCGGGGGATCCGAGACGGGGACAAAGTAGCAAGAAAGAGCTAGCCACTAGGACTGGGACCAATTCGAAGCAGATGGCAGGTTTGGGAAAGAGGTTAACACATTACGGGTGATAAAGGAGGAAACTAAGGGACATCTTGCTCCCTAAGTTCAGGGATATTGGTA
>NW_015290595.1:0-307 GCF_001447785.1 Gekko japonicus | reverse complement strand
TTACAAGAAAGTGGGCAAGGCCCTTGCCCAGAAGGACCTGTGGTGGGCTGTTGGCTCCCACCTTGAAACATCTGCTGTCAGAGGAAAGGGGCAGCTGCGAGCCTGCCTGAAATACAGGCATTGTACTAGGGATGGAAGAAAATGTGGTTCTGACCATGGTTGTGAACGTGAGCCATGGAGTGAGTACCACTGACGTAAACTGATCGGACTTGAATGCATTTGCTTATTTTACTTTGCTAAATAAGGGAGAGAAGAGGAACGGTGAAAGGCAGAATGCACCCTTTAAGCTGTGAAGTCTTGTGAGCAA
>NW_015290594.1:0-307 GCF_001447785.1 Gekko japonicus | reverse complement strand
CTTGAGCCACCGCAGCTCCTTTCAGTGGAAGGGTACGAGCTTAAAATCCGCCTGCTTTTGGCTTAGTCAGATCGTAGGTCGGGCTAGCAACTATCCTGAATTAGTGGGCCTTTTGCGCTAAGAGGGCTGCTGGCCCAGTTGGGAAGGCTGGCACAGGAGCCCCTGGGCCGTAGGCGCCGTCCAACAGGCTCCCCCCGCCTTCCTTTGCTAGGGGCTTCACGACCCGTGCAGGTCGTTTCCGAGGGTCCACGGCAGAACAGTCAGATCCGCGCCCAGGAGCGCCTTCGAGACTCACCAGAGTTCGGAG
>NW_015290593.1:0-307 GCF_001447785.1 Gekko japonicus | reverse complement strand
TTGAATTAATACAGGCCTCTAGCTTGACTTCCAGTAAGCCTCAGCTAAGGGTTGTCACCGTGAAACTTAGATACTAGACACAGTTATTTACATTTCCAGTGAAAGAAAGACTTTTTTCCCCATCAGTTTCTTCCACCCTTGTGTTGTCTGTCCTCTTATTTCACCCCTTTGGTGGAGCAGGAGTCCAGATATGCCACACAACAAGTGAATGAATGCGTAGGGGATGAGACTGTAGAGATAATTGGTTTCTGCTGGAGAATTAAATGAATTAAAGTAAATTAAATCCAAGTCTTACGAGGAAAGGCTG
>NW_015290592.1:0-307 GCF_001447785.1 Gekko japonicus | reverse complement strand
CAAGGAGGTTGGGATTTATGATGCGCTAGCGAAAGATCTCTCATGATGATGGGCAGAAAATATATGGAGAGCAGGAATCTATACTGCAAAGATGCTTAAGGGGTGCAGTGGATTTGTGTACCTCTTGTATCCTTCCCTGGAGGGATCCAATCTTTGGAGGCACAACAGTATCCTCAATGGCTGCCCTTCATCCCCCCTTCATTTAAGCTGAGGGAAAAAACCTTCACTAAAGAGGCACATTTAGGACACCAATGGAAAGGTGAAGGGCAGGTTTATTTAGCAATGTTATGCAGAGATACTTCACAGT
>NW_015290591.1:0-307 GCF_001447785.1 Gekko japonicus | reverse complement strand
GGAGACCCGACGGAGGAATTCGCCGAGCAACAGACAAACTTACAAGAACCACAGAAACGAGTCAGAAAATATAACAACCCGAAGCTAAGTATTTTTCGCCAATATAAAACTAAAAAGGGGTGGGGAAGTTACTAACAAGAGAATAGGATCGAGGTAAAAAGAGGGGGGACCCGTAGTGAGCAGCAAGGGAGCAATATATCACCCTCTAAAAGCGGCTAAACAAAAGAAAAGAGAAAGAAGGGAGGGTGTGGTGAACGAAAAAACGGGCGAGGAATAACGTAGGACCTGCAGGTTCAAATAAAAAAAA
>NW_015290590.1:0-307 GCF_001447785.1 Gekko japonicus | reverse complement strand
GAGTTTTGCCCCAAAACAAGTGTCACTGCATGACATCCCTGACGTGCTGACATCACTTTCGCGTGATATTAGCACATCATGGCGCTCCGCCTCACTCCTGTTCCCTCCCAATCCCCACTGGCATGACATTTGGACCTGGCAACCCTACATCAGTCCTCCCTGAGGTGAGACTTCAAAACACCCTCCTACTGGCCAGTGCTGTTGATAGGAAATTGCTGTCCCCTACCTCTGCCTGCTTCCAGGCTTCTTCTGTGGCTCCTGCCCCCAGCCGACTCCGGCCCCCTTGGCCTGTGATGGCTGTGTCACC
>NW_015290589.1:0-307 GCF_001447785.1 Gekko japonicus | reverse complement strand
TAAATAAATAAATAAATAAATAAAGATGTTGCAGGACTACATTGTGTACTGGAAATAATCCTCTCTACACTAGAAATGCAAGTATTTTCAACAAGAAGGGTGCAAACCAGGATTTCATCTCCAATAAGGAAAGCCCATCTGACAGTGAGAGCATTCAGAGCTTTCAAATATTTATTCAACTCCCTGGCCATTTTCCTCCATCCTTCTTATCGATGAGGACGGAACAGGAATAAAATCTCTGAGTAACTCCTCCTCCTCTTTTGACCACAGATGATTAACTTTCTCCCTCAATAGCAGTGGGAGAACA
>NW_015290588.1:0-307 GCF_001447785.1 Gekko japonicus | reverse complement strand
GTTCATTTCAAAAGATTATAGGAAAGCCATGCAAATAAATAGGTGTGTTTGGTTTGCAACTTCTCCAAGTAAATGTCAGTTTCCTCATAAGGGGGCAGGAACAACCCCCTTTAAAATACATTTGGAAACATGGACTAGCATACATCCAAATGCTGTACACATATTTCAGCTCCTCTGCCCTCCACATCCAATGCCAAATGGACATGAAATTACACTTTTTCTAAAGAAGAAAGAGAGGTGATATTGTTATTAGAGAAAGTCTTTAAAACATGCAAGCTTTCAAATTACACAAAATACAAAAGGAATA
>NW_015290587.1:0-307 GCF_001447785.1 Gekko japonicus | reverse complement strand
TTGGTAATAATTGCATTCCGTCGCTTCCCTTACCTGTCCCCGGTCCAGCATTCTCACTTGAATATTCATGCATATTGATTTTCTCCAAACCGCTGTCGTTTTCAATAAAATCCAAACCATGTAAACTGTACTGGGATCACAATGTGGTTGCCACTGCAAAATGATGTCATCCACACATTAGACACATTGTGCTCTTCATTCAGCATTTCCCAGTTTTGCAACTTGGTGCATTGTGATGTGATGTCCGGACAGATTCAGATGTAATTGGGACAGGCCATACTGCACCCTGCCTCCACCGCAGTGCTCC
>NW_015290586.1:0-307 GCF_001447785.1 Gekko japonicus | reverse complement strand
TTAATGCAGCAGGGCCCTGGACTGACAACTCTGCCATCTCCCACCATTATGTCATTATTGCATTTCCCCACAAACTTGGTGCCATAAAACATCAAGCATTGCAAAAATAAAATTCCACACTGCACACATTCTCTTAAGTCCCAGTCCTGTTTGTCATTGCTAAACAGGAGTAACAAAGATGAAATGCAGCACCACTGTAATATTACACTTACAGCCATGTTGTGTGTGCTTTGCAAGCACCTTTCTGCAAATCTGCATTGCTTTTGTCCTATGGTGGTATGAATTGTAGCGAGGCACATATAGGTGG
>NW_015290585.1:0-307 GCF_001447785.1 Gekko japonicus | reverse complement strand
TGTATACCTACCCTGTATAAAATCACAGGGACTCACTCTAATGACCTGCAACACTGTCCTCTTACTCCAGGTAGATACTTAAATCCAAAGACTGGGGCCACAAACAGACAAGACAGTCATTCCGACAAACCTGAAAAACATGCCATATTGCAGAAAAATCTGAAATCTTAAAGGAAAACATTGGTAGGGTTAACCCTGCCCAAATGAATAGAAGCAGTGTTTGTAGTATTAAGAAATGAATGCTCTCAGTAACCATTGCTAAGCATTCCCAACAATACTGCCAGGCTTCAAGCCTTGGTCTCTGTCA
>NW_015290584.1:0-307 GCF_001447785.1 Gekko japonicus | reverse complement strand
AAAGAGGTCGGAAGTGCAAGCCGATTTTCGTCCAGATCGCCCGGCAGGTGGTCAAGCTCAACGCCTCCGACCTCCGCTTGCCCTCCCGTGCCTGGAAAGTGAAGCTGGTGGGCGAAGGTGCCGACGACGCCGGGGGCGTCTTTGATGACACCATCACAGAAATGTGCCAGGTGCGTCAGGTCGGCCCCTCCGCTCTTGATTGCGTTGCTCTCCTCCTCCCGATCTATTGCCTGTGTGGGCGTGTGGTGTCGTGTTTGGTGTGGTGGCTTGGTGGTCTGGTTAGGTGGCTAGGTAGCCAGGTTGGTGT
>NW_015290583.1:0-307 GCF_001447785.1 Gekko japonicus | reverse complement strand
CTCTGGCAGTGAATTCCATGTTTTAATCATCAAGGCACTGGAGAGTCTACCAAAGGAATGGCACAAACAACTGAAGGAAAGTGGTACGACGATTCTCATTCTCCAGGGTCCCAGGGGATCAAATACCTAAAATATCACAATGCATGCTACAGCAAGACCAGGTCTCAACTTTTGAATATCACTCTGTTACAGATACCTCATTATGCACCATGAAGATGCTAACACGTCCAAAGTTTCTTCAAATAACGTTGCACAATGATACATCAAAAGCTGGATGTAGTTTGCTGTAGTGGTTAGGAGCACAGAC
>NW_015290582.1:0-307 GCF_001447785.1 Gekko japonicus | reverse complement strand
CATCTGGTCTGCCTCCAACACATCAGAGAAACCGCTTGTTTTATTTATATGGATAATTTGCTGCTTGGGTAATCATCTTCAATGTAATGGATAGGCCCTGCTGCTCTATCCTGCTAGAGGCTTATGGCACAAGATGAAATCATTCGCTTTAGTAGAATGGATCGACATTCTAAAGAAACTCCCCTCCTGTTCACATCTCCCATGGTAGCCATTTTGTAGCATTACCCATTAACCTCTCAAAATTCCTGAAGTGTCTTCAGGATCTAAATGATTGGGGACTCCTGGAGTAGTAGATGGTGATGAGGAG
>NW_015290581.1:0-307 GCF_001447785.1 Gekko japonicus | reverse complement strand
CTCAAAGTGTGTAAGAACACAGCAGAATGAGTCTGACAATGGCTGGGAAAAAATAATAATCCTGCAACATTGTATTGATAATTATCAAGTTTCCCCATGACTCCCTCCCTTGCAGCATTAAATGGGCTGTTAACTGATACATTTCAAAAGTGCATGGCTGATGTCGCCTCTCAGAGAGTCTGTAGATAATGATCGGCGTCCCATTTGAATGCAGTTAAATTGGGTGCAGTGGAGCAGCCCCAAGCCTGCTGTACACGTACTTCGGATTGCGCCATGGTGGAGTGTCAGCTGTAGAGATCCACGGCTT
>NW_015290580.1:0-307 GCF_001447785.1 Gekko japonicus | reverse complement strand
TCTCCCATATCTTGTCAATTTTGTGCTTTTGCTATAGGGGTTTGAATTCATTTAGAGCTTAAATCTCCTCTTAGTATTTTGTTCATTGCCTATCTTACTACATTTTCTTTTTAAACATGGATTCCCATTAAACTTTTTGATTTAATCTTGGACTAACCTACATTTATTCATTACCATGGGTAATATTAAACATTAAACCTACTTGTAACTCTGCCTCCTCCTAACTAGTGCCAAAAACAACCTTAGTATATACCTCCTAATCCCCCCTTATTCACCACAATTAGGAATAATATAAACACCAAGAGAG
>NW_015290579.1:0-307 GCF_001447785.1 Gekko japonicus | reverse complement strand
CTCTGCTTAGAGGGAACACTGCCTGTGATGTTTCCTTTCAAGTCCCATGTCCTTCTCTTCCTTTCAAGTCCTGCAAGTTGTCCCGTTGCTCTTGAAGGATGCTCCTTGTGACCTAGAAGGTTCAAGGTAAGAATCTTTGGAATTTCTATAGTCCTTACTTTGGGCAAAATATGTTACAGTAGCCATGTACACATAATATATCTGTGTGGATGATTACAATGCAAATAGGGGGACAGGAGAAATGGCAGTGTAGGAACAGATCCTACATATAAACAAAATATACACAGGCTGCGGTCACACGGAGCAT
>NW_015290578.1:0-307 GCF_001447785.1 Gekko japonicus | reverse complement strand
GAGAGCAGGGACAGGTAGCTAAGGGAAGGCGGCAGGGAAAGGGCAGCTGAGCTTTGTTGTTGATATACACAGGAGAAGGAGGAGCTAGGCTTAAAGGCATGAGGTTCCTGCAGAATATGTGTTTCTTTCCTCAGTCATTGACAGTATAATCTGCAGAGTCTGCAGACATTTTCATGAGAGTAAGCCCCACCTAATAGACCTGAGTATATTGATCTCTGAGTTGGATTTGGATTGCTCTCTGCGTTGGCAGGAGATGGATCTTTTTCTTATGCACAAATATGTTAGTTTACTATTGGGGAAGAAAACC
>NW_015290577.1:0-307 GCF_001447785.1 Gekko japonicus | reverse complement strand
CAAGGACCAGAACCACAAAACAGAATAATAAATATTGACTTGTATGTGCAGGCACTGGAGCATTGATATGATCAATGTGGAATC
This sequence comes from Gekko japonicus, assembly GCF_001447785.1. Classification (NCBI taxonomy): domain Eukaryota; kingdom Metazoa; phylum Chordata; class Lepidosauria; order Squamata; family Gekkonidae; genus Gekko; species Gekko japonicus. The sequence continues at coordinate 223 of NW_015290577.1, read as the reverse complement.
ACAGCTCACAAGAAAAGAAACACATCATATGCAGTAATGAGTACTGGAACTTCAAAGGGGTTTTTGAACAACAACCCAGGCCACTGGCCACAAATGTAGAAGGTTTATGGCTGCTCTGTTAATGCAGTATTGAATAAGGGAAGAAACAGGCAGCTGACTGCATGACCATCTTAATTTTTTACTATTCCTAAAATGAGCAAATGTACTTTTCTTCCATAAGCAC
>NW_015290576.1:0-307 GCF_001447785.1 Gekko japonicus | reverse complement strand
CAGTACTTTAAGCATGGAATGCAGCCCTGGCTCTGCCTTAGTCTCAGGGTTCTAAGAAATCTAATTGCATGAGAACACCAAACTGTAAACAAAGAAAAATTCAGGGAGGTGATTCTAATAGTCAGCTCACTGAGACAGTTATAAAATACACTGTTCCATTAGCTTATTTTAATTAAACCTGCTTTGTGTGCATACACATGCCAATCCATTGAAGTGACTGGGACACCATTGCACATAGTTCTGCATACATATCAGTGTGCCTGCACTCACAAGGAGACACTCTCCCCAGCTGCAACTGAGTGGATTG
>NW_015290575.1:0-307 GCF_001447785.1 Gekko japonicus | reverse complement strand
GCATTTTCCAGTCTGTGCCCATCCCTAGTGGGTACAACGCTTACTTTCTCTGGGGGAGAAAACCAATGGTGCAGGGATTCAACCCCCCACTTCGGAGACCTATTCCCCAAATCCAAGCTGGGTATTAGCAGAAACTAAAGGCAGCATGTGGTACCTTACGTCAGCTATGGGAAGCACTGGTGTTACACTGCTGTTTTTTATAGTAAATGCGGAAGCCAGTCATGAACATATGTGCAAATTTAAGCATTCATGTACACACACACCTATGATGAGGCCTGGGCCTATCAGACACATGATCCATCCATGC
>NW_015290574.1:0-307 GCF_001447785.1 Gekko japonicus | reverse complement strand
ATGTCCCTCACCAGCAGAGATTAGGATGGTGAAGAGAAGCAGGGTGTGAGCCATGGTGGGGAAACCAGATCTTCTGTAGGCTATGGGATCTCTGACTGCCATCCCCTCAGTCTCTCTTAAACCCCCCAAAGATCCAGACATCAGTCCCCTCATGCAAATGAAATGCTCTTGAACTTCTTCTTAAGGCCCAGGAGGGGCAGGAGGACAACATGAGGGAAAGCAGGTGTATCCTGTTTGTCGAAGCACCATGTCTCTGATTTCAGGGTCTCACAGGTCAGCAAGGTTGGCCTCACTTACACATTCCCAG
>NW_015290573.1:0-307 GCF_001447785.1 Gekko japonicus | reverse complement strand
CGCCCCCAAAATCTCCAGGTACTTCCCAAAGCAGGTTGGCAACCATACCATACAGCTCCTAGCCTGAGGATTTGGACCCTGAAGAGCCCTGGCTTCCCAGCCCAATGGAGGACGTCCCACCACATAGCCCCAATCAGAGCCCCACGAGGAACCAAAATCTGGCAAAGCCATCCCCAGCTGACCCACCCCTCCCCTCCCAAGCTGAGTGCCACTGTTCGGCCCACCCCCTGCTTACCGCCAAAGACCCACAGTCGCATTCTTCTCCTGCTTCCACAAATCCGTTGCCACACTCAGGGGGGTCCAGGAG
>NW_015290572.1:0-307 GCF_001447785.1 Gekko japonicus | reverse complement strand
TACATTGTGAGATCTCAGTAGCCATTGTGAAGGTTGCTAGGCAACCTTTTTCAGTTCAGGTTATCATGAGTGAAACTAGATTCCAAGCTATAATCAGAAACCAAAGTGTCTTATAACAAACTGATAATTAAAATGTACACTTCAGAGGCCATTTCAGAGTTAAATTTCTCATGCTATACATGAATACAAAATTAATTGTAATAATATTTAGTATTCATGATTGAATTTCCAAACTGTCCCTATACCTTAAGCTAGACGCTCAGTTTTTCATTGCCCCTTCAGTCGGAATAAAGAGACAGACACCAGT
>NW_015290571.1:0-307 GCF_001447785.1 Gekko japonicus | reverse complement strand
GATGTAAGCGGCTTTGTGTCTTCTTTGGGGAGAGAGATGGGTTTTAAATGAAACTAACAACAATGCTTGAAATGTACCAAAGTAATTATGAGACAACAGCAAAATTGCATGCATTTGACTGGAACCCGATGCCTAGAGTGCTCGTGGGTCCTTTTTTGAAAGCAGCAGCAGCCTCCTCCGGAAAGCTCCGCTTTCCAGAATAGATGATGTGACGATATATTGCACATTCTGCTTGCCCTTGCAAGCAACCGGCAAGGAAGTGTGGAGGGGGAAATGCTGCAATGTGGCAACATCACACATTTTGCAA
>NW_015290570.1:0-307 GCF_001447785.1 Gekko japonicus | reverse complement strand
AAACAGTGGATATTTCAGAAATTTACTGTGATCAGCTTGCCGAACATATTGCAGATAAAATTGCTCACATCCAATACCATATAGTCTACAGTAGTTTTAAACGTTCCTGGGGTTTCCACTGGTTAGGTTTCTATGGATACTTTTCATTTGGTACAACCTGAGCGTGTGGACAGAAAGCCTGTATTAAGGCCTATGTTGATTAGACTCTTGATGATTCATGACATCTGTAAGGGGAGGGGTGTCATCATGACAAATATCATCTACTCTAAAAGGAGAGGTAGTTCCTCCAACTCTCAATATCAGCACT
>NW_015290569.1:0-307 GCF_001447785.1 Gekko japonicus | reverse complement strand
GGACACCTGCTATAGCACAATGCAATACTCAATGATGTATGGAAGGACTCCAGGTATGTTGGGCATTACATAGTGAGTGGCTAAAAGAATAATACATTGTAATATGGGAAGCCTCTGATTCACATTTTAATTCTGCCAATCAGCTAGCAACCTTAGGGAACCCATTCTCTCAGCCTCCCCCATCTGCTATAAGGGGAGAATAATATTGTCTTTCCTTAAAAATTGTGTGTGGGGAATACTCAAAATATTATATAAATGTTAAGTCTAATCTATCTATAGGTATTGTGCAAATTGTCATTCTTGACCA
>NW_015290568.1:0-307 GCF_001447785.1 Gekko japonicus | reverse complement strand
GGTATTTCCCAATCCAGAGCTGGCCACCCCACCTACTGACTTGGATTCCACCTAAAATTTCTGCTGATTGAAGGATTTCTGTCCACAGGGTGCAACTTCTCCTGTTGCAGCCCAAAATGCCCCTAAAATGCTGCTCCTGGGGGATGCAGGATTCCCAGGAATAGCTTGAGGGTTTCCCACAGGTCGGCTTGCTAAACCTCCAGGTGGGGTCTGGATATCTCTCAGAATTACAGCTGATCCCCGGGTGACACAGGGTGGCATTATACCCAAGGAGGACCCCCTTCCCCAAACTCCTGAAGCTCCAGCC
>NW_015290567.1:0-307 GCF_001447785.1 Gekko japonicus | reverse complement strand
AAGTGGATTGAAAGTATGTTATTTAGCGTTACATAAATTATTCCGTGGTTACATGCACACATTTTACTGTAGAAACCTTCCCCCTTTTCTTGTGATATATGTTTTATTTGTTTACAGTCAGCTAAAATTAATAATAAAAAGGAAGACCATTTAAAAAGCTGGAACCCAAAGTAACCCAGTGATAAGCATCCTGTTGAAGTCCAGGATGCATTAAGCTGACTGGCAATCCTTTCTGATGCCATTGCAAAGGAGGAAGGTCGCACATTATTCCTTAAATATGGGAAGTTCAGGGGAAGACAGCTGTTGA
>NW_015290566.1:0-307 GCF_001447785.1 Gekko japonicus | reverse complement strand
AGCAAAATCCGCTTGCAAACGATCACTAAAGCACATTAAGAGTAGACTGAAAGTGCATTATTCAGTATGTTCCATAGCGACAGATGCCAGTAGTCACATACGCAGCAATGTTCCATACACCAGCTACAGTAAATCCCATGCACGGCAACCTGTTTTTGCACATAGATTGTATACACCAAATCAGAACGCTTCTGTTTGCAGTAAAACAAGTCAAGATTTTATTAGGTAAAGAACATAGAATTTCATGATTGTGGCAGACGTGCATCATTTTGGAAGTCTGGCAAAAGAAATACTATCATTGGTAGTG
>NW_015290565.1:0-307 GCF_001447785.1 Gekko japonicus | reverse complement strand
TTTCTGCTCATGGTGGAAAAGCCAAAGTTGTGGATCCAGCCAGCTTTCTCACTCACTCTCACCCAATTCCCCTCCTTTCTACCAATCTTTGTCTCACATGACTCTTGTACATGAAAGTCCCATGATCTCCAGCACTGCCTTATTTGGGGTGTCAAAGGACATTCAAATGGGGTGCTTAGGATTTCAGTCTAATGGGCTTATCTTAACATGGTACGTGTTACATGCCATCAAGTTGTCTCTGACTTATGACAACCCTATAAATTAATAAGCTCCAAAGTGTCACTGCAGATGGTGACTGCAGCCATGA
>NW_015290564.1:0-307 GCF_001447785.1 Gekko japonicus | reverse complement strand
ATGTGCAGAAGCTTGCAGCACTGTATACACTGCCTGCCTGGGCTCCTCGCTTGCCCCAGGTGCCTTTGGCAGGCTTCTGCTCAGGATCCAACTGAGCACTGCCACTCCTCCTGTCATGCTGCCTCCTTCCATGCTGGTATTTATGCCCTCCCCTGCAAATTTGAGTCGGATGTAAGATGAGCCTCAGAACCTTCACTCAGAACTTTGGAAGTAAGCCCTATGTATAAGGTGAGCACAAAAACAGCTTCCTGCCTTTTGAGTGTGTTTAGGATGGCAACCTGGCAGAAAAGAAAGCAGGTTTGGTAGT
>NW_015290563.1:0-307 GCF_001447785.1 Gekko japonicus | reverse complement strand
CCTCAAAAACCTAAAAATGTAAAAGAAATGCTCTTCAAAGAGAGAAAAAGATCAAATACATCAACTTCCACTTGATTAAATTCAGTTTAGGATACTTACAGATTGGGGGTATGGTACATAATCTATCTCCATCCAACAAGAGCTGAGTGCTAGTATGTCACTGGAACTGTGTGTATATTTACTGGAAGCCATTTTGTGTATTTTCCCCAAATTATCTTCCCTTGGCTGAACATCAACCCAAAGTCATACCTCAGTAATATTATGTCTATTTAAAGACATCAGTTCATAGGGGTCCACATATAATCCT
>NW_015290562.1:0-307 GCF_001447785.1 Gekko japonicus | reverse complement strand
TTTTTTGTTTATCTGGGAAACAGTCAGGGTTGTGTGACACTATAAATCATGTGTCATCTCTTAGCTCTAATTGCTTTAGGCACACAGGGCTTCACTTTCTGCTTTTTCTTTCAATGTAAACATTGTTTGCTGTTTAATTTGAGTTGTGCCAAGCCAGTGGGATGAATTTTCCAGCCGTGCTCACTTCTTAAATATCGACTTGGGGGTGAAGCCTGTTCCTCTACAAATCATACATTTGAAAGGATTTTCAATGAAGTTTATCATTCAGTCTTTTAAGTTTGTAAATAGCATTTAATGTGGAATAAAA
>NW_015290561.1:0-307 GCF_001447785.1 Gekko japonicus | reverse complement strand
TCTAGGCTTATATGTTAGTTTATTACTTGCATGGCCCCTGTGCAAAGTGGAAGCTTTCGTGTGCAAAAACACACCTCTTCAGACAAAACTGGGATGAAATCTCAAAAGCTAGTTACAGGCAAAGAGGGCAGGGGTAAGCCATTGGGGACCACAAATGCTGCTCTCAGCTTGTCGGAGAAAGGGCAGGATAGACAGTTACAAATAGATAGCTATGAACATTTTAGCCTGCTACAGACAACAGCCCCACACATTCACTGAATGAGAAAGAAAGAAGACCAGGTCCGAGGGCACTGGCTGCACATGTGCC
>NW_015290560.1:0-307 GCF_001447785.1 Gekko japonicus | reverse complement strand
CCTTTTCGACGGTGGAATAGGCTCTCTCGGCTGGGAGAAGCTTTCGACTTAGAAAGAGGATCGGACGCTCTATCCCGTCGTGTTCTTGTGTCAGTGCCGCTCCGAGCCCGGATCCGGAGGCGTCGGTATGCACCGCAAAGGGTTTGGAGAAGTCTGGGTTTTGCAAGACCGGTTTCCCCGAGAGGCTATTACGCAGGGAAGTGAAGGCCCGTTCTGCAGCAGGCGTCCATACGAGTTGGTTGGGTTGGTCCTTTCGTAGGCAGTCGGTTAATGGGCCCGCCTTGGTGGCGAAGTGTGGTATGAACTT
>NW_015290559.1:0-307 GCF_001447785.1 Gekko japonicus | reverse complement strand
TTTGCCACTGAGCCACGGCCCCACTGAAATACATAAAGCTGTCTTAAAGTGAGTCAGACCACAGGTCCATCAAGGGTCAGTCTTGTCTGCTTAAGACTGGCAACCAACAACCAGGAGGCACACAGTCAAAACGACCCAAGCCACAACTGTGTACAAACCAACAAATAATCAGAAAAGTGTATTGTATCGTTTATATGCAAAATTCTATGCAACATTACTGTCTGATTTTGATAGAGTGTTGACTCCGTCTGAGATAATTTTTGCATATAAGTGATATAATATACTTTTCTGATTATTTGTGGTTTGT
>NW_015290558.1:0-307 GCF_001447785.1 Gekko japonicus | reverse complement strand
TGGGCAGGTTTTCCATACCTGCTCCATTGAAGTAAATGGGAGCGGCATCGTAAGCAAGCAGGCAAAAGCCCTTTGTGACTTGAATTTGATCTGAATGTTGCCCATTATCTCCACCACTTTAGGCTATGTTTGATAAAGCTTTCGCCATGTCAAATCAGGGACCAGACTACAAGTAACTGTTGGCTCTCCACTAATGAGAACTTCTGTAATGTTCACCAATAAAAGCAGCTTGTCTGTTTAGCAATGGGACCAAAACTAAACAGCGATGTTCAGATAGCACACAAATGTGCACATGGATGCATGCACA
>NW_015290557.1:0-307 GCF_001447785.1 Gekko japonicus | reverse complement strand
TATATCAGGGCCACAGCACTGGAGGTTTAAACCCCCCACACTTGATCTTCTTGATCAAAATTTCTCCATCTGGCTGCTTTTAGGAATATAGGACAGGCACCCCTATTTTTGCTTGCCTTTTCCCTCCACTGGGACTAAAAGCTAATTGAGGAGGAGGGGGCACTTTTGACTGAGGAACTGGTGTGTGTATGTGGGAGGGAGGTGGCGGAGAAGTAATTCCCTGATGGTATGACCCCAATCTATAGCAGGCTGCCACAACTACTCTTTTTAAGGCTAAACTACACATCGGAGGATCCATTCATAACAT
>NW_015290556.1:0-307 GCF_001447785.1 Gekko japonicus | reverse complement strand
TGTCATCCATTGCACTCTGTGGCCTCTCCCTCCCTCCCCAGAACAGGAGTGTATCTGCGCTCAGCGGCCCTAATGGGAAACCCACTCCGTATTTTCTTTGCCACTCTCCTTGTACTCCACTGTTTTCCAAGGAACCTCGTGCAAGTCCATTGCCCTTCCTGGCTCCCGTTGTTTCCAATGGGGGCCATCCTGTTTCTGTGCATCCCCCCCAGGCAGCCAGGTGGGGGATCCGGACCTGGGGGTCCCTGCTGCTGCTGCTGGGAGGGTGGCGTTCTCTCAGGCTGGCTCTTGACGGGGACTCCGCCGC
>NW_015290555.1:0-307 GCF_001447785.1 Gekko japonicus | reverse complement strand
CTTTTAATTTTCCCTGATTGGTAGAAATTTTTATAATTTCTTGCTTGTTGTCTAATATTTGTTTTTTTATTTCCTTAGTTTCATTTTTAATTTGTATTGTTAAGTCATCCATTTTTGCACATAGGATCTATTTCCTTTTTAATTAATGCTGGTAGTGTATTCTCTACTGTATACTTCATTGCTTGCAACACTGCCTGTGTCACACTCTCTTGTATCATTTTATTTAGCTCCTTCATCGACATTTGTGATACACTCATATTAGTTAATTTAAATTGACTTGCTCCTCCTAATTGTCCCAGCGAGGATA
>NW_015290554.1:0-307 GCF_001447785.1 Gekko japonicus | reverse complement strand
ATACAGCCTCAGGGAGGGAGGCATTTGCAGGTAAAAGCAAGGATGTGAGGGAGTCAGCCCCCATTCCTCCTTGCGCTTTCGCCAAAAGTACCCCCTCATCCCTCTATTTGCACTGCTTAGGGAAAGGTAGGCTTGGACTCATACCAGTGCAGCGACCACAGAGGACTGGATCCAACCAGTTTTTCTGCCGATGAAAGGGGAAAAAGACCATTTTAAGAGGCTATGCTGGGGATCACGGGGACTGCAAAGCAGGAGCCATGTCAAGTCTGCTATAGCAGAACAGGATAAAAGTCCAACTTAAAGACTA
>NW_015290553.1:0-307 GCF_001447785.1 Gekko japonicus | reverse complement strand
ATCAGGCTGTACCAGGCTGCCTTCCCTCCTCAAATTTGTCAATTAGATTCAGCATGATGTTTATGCTGTAAATAGTTGCTGATCTGGTCATTGGTGGAGAAAAAGAGTTATTCTGCACCGGTGAGCTAGGGAAAAGGTTAGTACACATTTTCTATGGGGTGACAACATTTGCGAACTTATGGGCTAGGCTGAATTAAGTGGACTGGAGCATGCCCCGTTGGTCAGGCCACAGGGGACTCAAGTTCCAGACCAGAGGATGTTCAAACCATTGGTTGGAAGGTTAGCTCCGTATAACCCTCCAGGCATC
>NW_015290552.1:0-307 GCF_001447785.1 Gekko japonicus | reverse complement strand
TGAAATGGCCCGGCAAAATCGATGTGCAGTCGGGATCACGGCAGTCGGGTGGTCTCCTAGTGCTGCACTGGCGCTTGTGGGGGCTCAGGCCATGACTCTGGGCAGGGGAGGCAACCCCTGACCCAGTCCTCAATATCTTTATCAAGGCGTGGCCACCACACATAACACTGTGCCAACACCTTCATTCTTACAACGCTTGGGTGTCCTGCATGTAGGGCCTCAAGCACCCTTTTTCACAGCTTGGGGGGTACCACAACTCGGTTACCCTACAACAAACACCCCTTGTGCACTGATAGCTCATGCTGTC
>NW_015290551.1:0-307 GCF_001447785.1 Gekko japonicus | reverse complement strand
TGTGTGTGTGTGTGTGGGTCAGATTTCCTGATGTTCTTCCATAGCACATTTTAAGAGCTTCAAAGTCCCACTGATTTCCATGGGGAAGACACGGCAATACAAGTTTAACTTCCCCCACCTGCACAATGAATGGGGCTGTGAATGGCTTATATTGGAACTTTCCCCCACACAATAGCCTTTCTTCAGTGTCTTGGTATTATGTGCATGGGTTATCTGTCCTGGCAAGAATGTTCATTCACTTCTTAACATAATTATGGAATAGTCTAACAGTATGAGAACTTCTCAAATACAACTTAAAGTCTCTAAT
>NW_015290550.1:0-307 GCF_001447785.1 Gekko japonicus | reverse complement strand
AACAGAAAAGACCCTTCCATTGGTAGCTGCCCACCAGAAAGGAGAGGGCATGCAGAGCCTAAGTTTAAGATCTTAACTGTCAAGCAAATTCATGTTCTTAAATTGACCCTGAGTCCTGTTGTAGGTTTTCATCTATCTTCTGCTTTACATTGGTTTGCTGCCCCAAAGTGATTGTGAAAATATTTTAGGCTACTTGCATATTTCTGCTGCTTATTCACATTCACTGATGTGTGCCACCAAACAGGTCTGTAATTTTTGTGCTGTTCAGTTGATTTGTTTATTTCACTGTTGTGAGTTCATCCATTAA
>NW_015290549.1:0-307 GCF_001447785.1 Gekko japonicus | reverse complement strand
TTTTGCTTCACATGGCCCCCCCCAAGCTGAGATTCATGGCCTCCAGCCATAGTCAAAGCTATTACCCTTTCCATATGCAAAAGGAACTTAACCAAAGGGAGAATAATTAAACCTTAATACAATAGCTAGAAGAGACATCATATTAGAATCGCACACTCCATTTGAAAATTTCATCATCCTCCCCATCGAGACAGACTATCGGCCAAAATATTCGGACTCCCAGGGATGTGGACCACCTGAAACTCAAGGTCTTGCAGACTTAATGCCCATCTTAAAATTCAGCATTCAATAATGTTCACTACACTAC
>NW_015290548.1:0-307 GCF_001447785.1 Gekko japonicus | reverse complement strand
GAAAGCCCATGCTGTAATCTAATTCAGGTTCTTAAGAGCAAAACAGACACGATGCAGAAGACCTGTGATTAGTCCTCCTGATGTCCTTTCTCTGCCTCAAAGCATTCCCAGAAGGCTGCTCATGGGAAAGGCAATGCAGGGCTTGCCCATTTCTTCCCACACCCTTTTTCTAATGCAAATCTGTGCACACCCCCCCCCCAACTATTAGCTGATATTGGGGGGGAGGCATCTGTACAACAGCTGGATTCAAGTCCAGTAACACCTGTATGACATCTGTATCCCCCCAAAACAACAACAACAACAACAA
>NW_015290547.1:0-307 GCF_001447785.1 Gekko japonicus | reverse complement strand
AAAAAAAAAGCAATTTATAAATAACTCGTCCTTCCTGTGAGATGCTTCCTCTTTCATTCTTTCTTCTGCTTTCCGCATTTCCCCAAGTCACTTTGGGAATGAAAATCAAAAGAGAAGCAAGCAGAAAGACTCTTTGTTTCAAGATGATGGTTTTCGTGTTGACCCTCGCTTTCCCAAGAGAAACCGCGGGTAGGTGTCCTTTCAAGACAACTCACCTCTGTTCCCTTGCTTTGAGTTTCTTAGTTTCAGAGTCCACAAATCCTTGCGTGGTGCAGTTTTGGTTTTAGAGGGCTTTGTGGGAAGGAGC
>NW_015290546.1:0-307 GCF_001447785.1 Gekko japonicus | reverse complement strand
TTGGCATCCTCCTCACTGCGCCAACCTGTCTAGCATTGCTTCCTTCCCACCGTCTTTCCTTTGTGGCTCCGCTCCTTTGCCTTTCATAGCAATGGATGACCCAAGGAAGAAAACCTGTTCCCATCTCTTTAGCTCTGTCCCTTTTAAGGTTCCGGGAGATGGTCTGAAGGCACACTATGGCCACCTTGCTGATCTGCACAGGATGGGAGACTCAGTATCTGGGAACACCGAGTACACTGTCTTGCGATCCATGGAAGAAAGGGGGGATATAAATGAAATAAATGTAACACGATGTAGAACTTCACCA
>NW_015290545.1:0-307 GCF_001447785.1 Gekko japonicus | reverse complement strand
GGTCAGAGCAGATGAACAGAGGTGGCTGGCCATTACCTGCCTCTCCGTAGCGACCCTGGACTGCCTTGGTCGTCTCCCATCTGAGTACTAACCAGAGTCGACCCTGCTTAGCTTCTGAGACCTGAGGAGATCAGGGTCGCCTGGGCCATTCCAGGTCAGGGCAGACCAACAGAGGTGGCTTGCCCTTGCCTGCCTCTGCATAGCAACCTTGGACTTCCTTGATGGTCTCCTATCCTATCCAAGTACTAACCAGGATCTACCATCCTTAGCTTCTAAGATCCAATGAGATTGTGCTAGTCTGGGCCAT
>NW_015290544.1:0-307 GCF_001447785.1 Gekko japonicus | reverse complement strand
TGCTCCCGAGGCCTTTCTCAGCAGCCTCTTCAGTTCCCTTCACAGCATCACCAGGAACCATGGCAGCCTCAGGTCTTCTGACTCTGTGGTGAACAGTGGCTTGGCAACTCAAGGTCTCTGGCTGTGGGCTGCTCAAGTTTCCAGCAGAGCGGGGAAAGTGAGTGGAACCACGCTTTCTTTTCCCACCCTGCAGTGGCAGTACCTTTCTCCTTGCCAACGCCTTCCTTCCTTCCCATCCTTTGAATAAGGAAGAGCCCCCAGTGACAGCATCCAGCCTTGCTATTCCTGAGCCCGTTTGAAGTGGTCC
>NW_015290543.1:0-307 GCF_001447785.1 Gekko japonicus | reverse complement strand
CCCCCCCAATTTCCACTTATTTTGGGGTACCTTCATCTCCCATAGTGAGGGAAATCACACACTTGTCTTGCCATGCCCGTACCTTCACCTGCCTATTGGTTCAAGAAAATTAGTTCCAGATGTTCCCAATGCTGCCTAATGATTCCCAGATGTTACTGAGCCATTAAATCCACTGCAGCTTGGGAACGTACCCAGCTGCAGACTCCCAGCGCCTGCCTCTGCCCCTGGGGTTAGCTTACTCTGAACTGGGAAACCATTCGGTATGTGGAAGAGCTGAGCAGAAAATACAGCAGTAAGTGTTCGATGA
>NW_015290542.1:0-307 GCF_001447785.1 Gekko japonicus | reverse complement strand
TCCAGCTCTATGATTCTATGTGTTTTCCAGCCACATCTTAGCAGCTGTGTGATACTGAATGATAGTAAAGGACGGTTTGTGTTAGGGCAGGATCAAGCTGGATGGAAGGGGCTGGTGGAGGGAGGACGTGACTCCTCATCTGTTATTATTATTTATTTTTATGTACAAAACTCGCAATCCCGCCTTTGTGCCCTTAAAAAGGCCACCACGGCTGATAACAATTGAAAGCATACGTGATGAAATCATGTTATAAAGCCATTACCGCCAACCCCCTCCCACCCAAACAGACATCATTAAAACCAATGAA
>NW_015290541.1:0-307 GCF_001447785.1 Gekko japonicus | reverse complement strand
GATTAAGCATGTGACCTTCCCACTAGTCAGCCTTCTCCTTCTCAATCATCAAAAAATACATTTGAGAAGGGTGGGGCACCAGTGTCAGAAATGACTTGCTGTGGACAACAGAAGCCATTTCTGGGTCTCTCCTTAAGGGGAAACTAGCCTCCTGCGCTAGGCTTACTGTTTGCCTGGCTGCAGCAGGCAAATCCATGCCCTTGGTTCCAATCCCCTGTCCCTGAGAAACTGAGGGGGAAAGGCTAGAAAATGGCCTCCATAGTGACTCTGTAGGAATTTCCCTGTGTGTCTATGGTCTTTACACAGA
>NW_015290540.1:0-307 GCF_001447785.1 Gekko japonicus | reverse complement strand
GTTGTGATGTCATAGAGTCCATCCTCTGAATCTGCTCTTTTCTCAGGGGGAACTGATCTTCGTCGCCAGGAAATCTGTGCTGCCCCAGCAGGGCGTGTAGTAAGCATAGCAAACAGTCTGTATTAATACAGGAAAAGAAGTCCTTTACATTTAAGGTGGGAATTGTAGTTCCTTAACCCCTTAGTTCCTTAACCCCTACTTATATCCAATGAGGAAGACTATCTCAGGACATTCCTATCTCAGGAATGTCCTGAGATAGTCTCCTCATTGGATATAAGTAGGCTCCCTTCCGGTAGTTAGCAAGCCC
>NW_015290539.1:0-307 GCF_001447785.1 Gekko japonicus | reverse complement strand
GGGGGGGCATAGCAGTTTAAAGCTGATTACAGTACTCCTGTGTCACTGGAGCACAGCTATACTTACTGACTATCTGAAATAAATGATAAGAGACTTGCTTCTATGGATTTAATATCATTTTGCTGTGGAATCATTTGAACATTAACAGTCATAGACAATCCACTTAATCAGCATCCATGCACAAAGGAAATTATAATACTAGTGACTAAAACGATAAGCACACATTATGGATGTGTATTTTTGGGTGAGGAGAGGAGTGTACATAGATTCTTTCCAAAAATATGCAAGTATTTGAGAAAAACTTCAA
>NW_015290538.1:0-307 GCF_001447785.1 Gekko japonicus | reverse complement strand
GTGTGTGTGTGTGTGTATACGTGTGTGTTATAGACACACAAATGACTGGATCCAGTCACCCACCTGAGGAACAAATCTTTGTTGCCACCTCCTTCATGAGTCCTGCAGAGTGCCAACCAAAAGCTTGCATTTGGAGGTTTGGGGTACCCTCAGGAAACCCGCGGGATACAACGGAGGGGGCTGCAGTAGGAAGGGCAGATCAGTGGAAAGCACCCCCTGCTTCCTCACACAAGCAAAGGCAACCCTGTGAACATGCCACAGAGTTCTGCATCCAGCCCTTTTTTTGGGGGGGGGGGTTTAAAAAAAT
>NW_015290537.1:0-307 GCF_001447785.1 Gekko japonicus | reverse complement strand
AAAAATACAATAGAAATATATATTATTTTCATTGATAATATAATATTACAGTCAACAACAAAAGAACCCAATAACCTTTAATTTAAGCTGAGACTCTCTCTATATAACAGAAAGCACTATTACAAAGAGAATTAAGGTATTTTGTAGGCATTATGTTTACACTTGAAGAATTGTTAGAAATACATTTTAAAAAACCCATTTTTCTATAAGGTTTGACTGATAAGTACTACTTTCTAAAATTAACAACTGGTCCAAGATTGTGTCCATAATTACTGAGTCCCATAACTTTAGAAACCATTGTCTAACT
>NW_015290536.1:0-307 GCF_001447785.1 Gekko japonicus | reverse complement strand
CAGGGCAGCTCACATTGCTTGGCCCAACAGGTTAGGGCAAACTGGTTATTAGTCTCCATTTACTCACCCCCTCAATATGGCAAAAGGTTGTACAATTACCCTTTACCAGGACTCAGTGTTCCAAGCCAGTTATTACCTTTTCTCTTACTTCTGTTTGAAGATGGGGAGTAGATGATGATGATCAAGTCTGCACCTTCACACATATTCAGCAAGTCTTAAACCTTGCGTGCAACATGTGCTTATATCCCCTGTGAATAATCTTTACACAGATATATTGGATAGCCCAGGCAACTTTGATCTCATCAAA
>NW_015290535.1:0-307 GCF_001447785.1 Gekko japonicus | reverse complement strand
GGAATTAGCAGAGGAGGAAAACTTGCAGAAAGAGATAACAGTACTTCATATAAGATTGGGCACAGTGTGAAATTTAAATCATAAGGATTTGATGAATGAAGATACTGTCTTGCAAAGATAAACACTAACTGTCCCAATGCCCATGCAAGCACAGCATCAAACATGGGGAGGGGATCATTCTAGAGTTCAGTAGAATCCTCTTTCCTCCTTTTCCCTCACAGCCAGCCCTCTGTCATGTATGGATTGCAGCAAAGAAGCCATAATTTACAATGAGATATTGGCATAAACAGCTCCTCTAGGTTTTAAC
>NW_015290534.1:0-307 GCF_001447785.1 Gekko japonicus | reverse complement strand
TGTTTTGTTTACTCACTGTTATTTTACATTTGTTCTTGTTTGGAGTGGCCTTTGGCCCTATGCGATAAAACTGAATGGAAATATATTGTAAACTAACCTTAAACTGTAATTAATTTTGTAATTTTGTCCAGTATGCTGGGTTCAAATTGTAAATATTTTTCTGTCAGAAAATGGATACTTTTTACACAATCAAGACAGCAAAACAGCATCAATAGGTTACAACCATCAGACAAGGAAATTAGGATTATGTTATTTTGCTCAGTTTAACTGCTAACGAGGCTTTCTTAATGGCATTAATATCTTACAG
>NW_015290533.1:0-307 GCF_001447785.1 Gekko japonicus | reverse complement strand
CTTCGGTACCCTTCCCACTGCTGCTCAGCTGGGCAGAATGAGGAGCAATCAGCATCATCCTGATGCCATTACATTACTCCCAGGATGGCATCATCGTGTCAGGTGATGCTCTACAATCCACTGATGTAGCAGCGATGCACCAAGTTGAGCAGGAAGTGACATCACCACTTCGCCCACAAGGGTCTCCCCTGGGTAGTGAGACTCCTGCCATCTTTCCCATGAGCACCAAAGCCAGACCAAACACCCACTGAGGAAGCAACCTACATGTTTCACATATCTCTACCCTAATGTGCCGAAACACACAATT
>NW_015290532.1:0-307 GCF_001447785.1 Gekko japonicus | reverse complement strand
TGCGTTGCTTTCCAAGAAAGGCATCCTTGTTTAACAGAAAAAGCATTTTCATTTAGCTCAAGTATTGTCTTCTGATAAGTTTTTGTTTGCAGGAGGGCAGTTTTAGAGGCTTAACACCATTTAAGAATGGTGCTTATCCTGATTGGAGAAGATCGTTACAAATGTATTTTTTTTTAATTGGATGTTCTTATTTTATAGGTTATCTGGAACGGTTTAAGTCAAGATATCCTTAGAGGTGTAACAAGCCGGAAATATGCGTAAGTATTCTCAAGAAACAGGTTGGCAATAACTAATGTTTGTTGTTGAA
>NW_015290531.1:0-307 GCF_001447785.1 Gekko japonicus | reverse complement strand
GCAGAGCCCCCGGAACAACCTGCGGCACCACACGGCAGAGAGCGGCACCCGGCGGCTGATCGTCCGGAGAGGGCAGGCCTTCGACCTCTGCCTCCACTTCCTCACCAGGGGCTACCAGCCGGGCCTGGACGCCATCTACCTGATTGCGGAGACCGGTGAGCCAGCTGGCCGGCCAGCCCAGAGGCCCCCTCCGGCCGGGACCAGAGACCCCCGCCCCCCCCAGCAGGGGCTGCACTCCCTGAGCCACAGAGAACTGCCCCCACGACTCTCCCCCGAGGAGAACCAGCAGGCTCCCTGGATCACCTGT
>NW_015290530.1:0-307 GCF_001447785.1 Gekko japonicus | reverse complement strand
ACGCTGGTGTCTGTTTGTTGTTGTGCTTGTTGAACTGAAGCCGGGGGTTGAAGTGCCGCGCGCAGAGCCAGACAGTCGGAGAGGTCGGGCGGAGAGAGTGGAGGAAGGCAGGGGCCGTGTGGAGAGCGGAATAGTGCTGGAGAGCGAGATCGAGGAGATTGGAGGAAAGCGGGGCCGAGCGGAGGAGAATCGGAGGGGACAGAGCCGAGTTAAAGGCCAACGCGGAGAGAATCGGAGGTTCGGAGAGTCGGAGAAAGGCGTGGCAGAGCGGAGCCGGTCGGAGGAGTTCGGAGAGGGGCGGAGCCAA
>NW_015290529.1:0-307 GCF_001447785.1 Gekko japonicus | reverse complement strand
GGAAAGACCTCTGCCTGAGACACCGGAGATCTGCTGCCAGAGTAGATAATACTGACGTTGATGGACTGATATTTTAGGATAAAGCAGGTTCCTGTGTGTTCAGGTGTGAAACAGGAGGAAGGAAGGAAGTACTGAAGATGGTAAAGAGGAGGGGTCAAGGAGCCCCCCATATAGAACAGTGGCTATCAAAGGCAAACTACACAGGAGCTGGTTAAGGATTCCGGTCCTTTGACAGAAATACCCATCCACAGAGTGTTTGGGAAGCATTTTGGGACTTCGGACGCTGCTTGTATCCCTCCCCATTTAA
>NW_015290528.1:0-307 GCF_001447785.1 Gekko japonicus | reverse complement strand
TTTAATGCCTTTCCTAATAAACCATAGTGTGTAGTTTGCTGATGCAGGCTGAGTCGATGCCATTTCTGCATTATGGTAGAACACGTGTACAAACACATATGAATCTCCAAACATGATTCTGAAGCTGCAGAAGCTCCCAGCAATGTTTTAAACTTCAAAATATCATGTGTGCAGGAGCCTGATTTACATTAGAACTGCCGGAGGGAAGGGAGGGTCAAATGGCAGCTCTCTGGGGTTGCTTCAGCTGTTCTTGATTTGATTTGTTTATTAGATGTCTATCCTGGCCGAAGCCGGCTCAGGGCGGCTT
>NW_015290527.1:0-307 GCF_001447785.1 Gekko japonicus | reverse complement strand
TTTTTTTAAACCTTTAATACAGACTTGGAGATAGGGGGCTGCTAGGTCCTCACCATACCACAATTCACAGGGTGTGGCCTGATGACATCATAGGAAAGTACCTTGTGATGTCACAAGGGAGAACAGTACTGATGTTAGTACTTCTACACACCACGAAGAATGGAATTTCATGGTACATACAGGTATGCGGTAGACATGCAGACGCAGTTGGTTTCGTGACAGTAATTGCCTCCCATCCCCAATCACACAGTAGTTACCACAAGGAGGCATGCATAGAGGTCTTGAGATATCAAAAGTGTAAGTAAAT
>NW_015290526.1:0-307 GCF_001447785.1 Gekko japonicus | reverse complement strand
GGGAATGCTGGGTTCAAATCCCAATGCTGTCATGACATCACTGGGTGACCTTGGTCCAGTCATTCAGCCTACCTAACAGGCTTGTTGTGGCAATGAAGAAGGGAGGGAACCATTGTGAGATACCTGGAGGAAAGACAGGATTATGTGATTAACCAGTAGGAGGTGGGATGTCTGTTTCCTTGCTCTATTAACTGCTTCTATATTTTTCTTTGTTTTTTGCTATAACAAGCTAAGACAGCTCCTTCCATTTGCTAACAGGAGTTATTCAGTGATGAGCTTTGGGATCAGTCTTGTTATGAGGATCCAG
>NW_015290525.1:0-307 GCF_001447785.1 Gekko japonicus | reverse complement strand
ACCCAACAAGATTCCCTGGGGTCTATAGCTGATGGTCATTTGGGAGAAACTATTGAGTTAGGTGGGCATTTTGCCGTGACTCAGTTGTTGGCCAGTTGTTGAGATTTTTATCTTCACTTTCTTCCCTGCCAGGCCTGAAAGACCTGTCTTGACCCCTGACCCCTCCTTCCACTGCCTACCCAAGTCCTCACTGTCATAGTTTTATCTCCTATTGTGGTAGAAAGTTCACATGTCTCTCTTTTGGAGCCTCAGTAATTCAGAGATGGTCCTCTGTATCGTAACGTCTGTGGAGGAATACCCAGATGAC
>NW_015290524.1:0-307 GCF_001447785.1 Gekko japonicus | reverse complement strand
ATCAATTCCCCTGACAGTTTGATATGGGAAGAAACTGTCATGTGCACAACCAAAAACAATAATATATTAAAATTCTTCTCAGTGTAACTTCAGATGCCTATTTATCTTTGAAAGCTATAGAAAATAGAAAACAATGACATATTAAACATCTGATGAAATGGGCTCTTGCCCACAAGAACTGATGTACAAATAAATTAGTGGTTTTTTTCCCCCAAATTGCTAAAGGAGTCTGTACTGGTCTTGACATGAGAGATACTCTTTTGCAACACACTCATCATGGGGGATGGTTAGACAGTGTCATAGATGC
>NW_015290523.1:0-307 GCF_001447785.1 Gekko japonicus | reverse complement strand
AACTGGACTGAGCAAATGGGGCTATTTCAGAAGTAATGTTTCACTGCTGCATATAGCATGAAAACTCCAGAACACTCTGTACAGGACAGCTCATTCTGCAGACCTCTGAAGAGAGAATGTGGAAACCAATGTGCCCCCTACAGCCCAGGTAATGGTTGACTGAGGCCTACAGCTGGGCAGAGGGCATACTTCTGAATGGAGAGGTAGGTTGGACACCCATTACCCATTGGGAGAATGTCTGCAGGTAGCTTAGTAAGCACCATGGAAAGAATTGCTCTCTTCTGCCTCCTCCAGGCATCCTTCACAG
>NW_015290522.1:0-307 GCF_001447785.1 Gekko japonicus | reverse complement strand
AAAAATTGTTAACTTACCTGTATCATGTTATTTGTTTAATAAAAAGTTATTTGGAAAAGAGCAGAAAGTCACTTGCCTGGGGATAAAATTGACCTTTTGTGTTAAATTTACACAGAGGCCATCCTAAGGTGCTCTAAGGTGCCTTGATCCATCGAAATCTTGAGCAATTTGGAGGATGATACTTCAGGCTCCCCACTTAATAATTCACACCACCCTTCTAGTCTTTTGCATAAGACTTCCCCATTTTTTAAATGCTGATGTTCCAAATTTCAGCAATCCATTACAAATGTTCATACTACTCATTCCA
>NW_015290521.1:0-307 GCF_001447785.1 Gekko japonicus | reverse complement strand
CACTTGTGCATGGGAGTTTGTTTTGTTTTCGTTATTAATTCCAAGAGAGACTCCTGCGTTATTGGGTTGTATCCTATGGTTTTGTTTCATCATTGTTTATTGTTGCTATTCTATTTTGATCATTTTGTTCCATTACTATTTCCCATTGGTTTTAATGGAGATCCCCTGCACTTCTTGGGTCTATAGCTTCATTGTTTTTAATCCAAATTGGTCAAAACTTGCTGGGATTGTAGCACTCCCCTATAACATACACAATCCCCCTTTTTGAGGCAGAGAAAGCATCCATGCTTAACATTAAAGTCCATGG
>NW_015290520.1:0-307 GCF_001447785.1 Gekko japonicus | reverse complement strand
CCAGGTATTTCTCAGCCCAGAGCTGGTAATCCTTACCAAGTGTTAAAAATAGAAAGCAGTGGTCCAGTTTGCATTCAGCCCAGATTCTGAGGAGGTTTCTCAAGAGGTTGTGTGAGTGCGGAAGAGGAGGATTGGCAGTTAATGCATCCATATATTTGGGTTCTACCCTGTGCCCAGCTGCTCCATCATTTGGAAAAGAGCTCTCCTGAGTATGATTCCTGAAAACAATGCAGAATGTACGGTGGATTGTTAGAAACATTGCCAGCAAAGTAACTGTTGCCTTAGGAGGACCAAGTTACTCACCTGT
>NW_015290519.1:0-307 GCF_001447785.1 Gekko japonicus | reverse complement strand
CAGTCTTGGTTTTCACATCATATATGTGAAAATCAAGTTTGTGAACTCTTGGGACCCTTTTAAACCCAACTAATTTTTTTGCCTACTGGACTGCTTTTCCACTATGGCACAAAAGGCTAAGCATTTGAGTAACAGGACTCAGAACCACAAGACAAAACCATAATACTGTGTTATGCCTCTCATGAGAAGCCTACTGGCTGTATAGACAGCCCCCCCCCCCCGAATGATATCAGCAAAGCTGCCTGAAGGACTGGGATTTAAGTATTCCAAGCCATCCGATAGTGCCAGTTTGGTGTAGTGGTTAGGA
>NW_015290518.1:0-307 GCF_001447785.1 Gekko japonicus | reverse complement strand
ATCTAGCAGGAGAGAGGGAGAGAGGTGGTCCTAGGCTGCACAATATAGTATACGACTGCATGCCTTGACTAATGGATATAACAAAATGGCAACTGATCTGTCTCTGTGTATCAGAGATTTTGAGGCTTAAAATGATGTATGACTGCAGAAGACCCATTGCTTTGAACTTAGATCTGCACTACTCCGGAACCAGTAAGGGGATTAAATTGTTGACTTTATATGCCAGCAAGGTGCTTGAATGGGAAGGGTGTCAAAGGCTCTCTTCTCCTTGTCCTTGGCTCTCCGACCTCTCTGCTGCCTTCCCCTC
>NW_015290517.1:0-307 GCF_001447785.1 Gekko japonicus | reverse complement strand
TTGTGTGGAAGGATGCACTACAGTTGGCATGCCAGCCAGCAGTCAAATATTGTTAACTGGCTATTATTTGATCACTATCAAGTACAAGAATGCAATGATATAGCTGGCAACTTTTCTGTTCTAACTACCCAATCCCTACAAGTCTTCTTCAGAGGCCCTCCTTCAGGTTCCCCTGTCATCTGATACTAGGTGAGTGGCAACCTGGGAAAGGCCCTTCTCAGTCTTGACACCAAAATAATGGAATTTCTTTTCCAGGAGATTCATATTTCTCCTTCTACCACTGTCTTCCACCAGCAGGTGAAGACTT
>NW_015290516.1:0-307 GCF_001447785.1 Gekko japonicus | reverse complement strand
GAAGATGGTTGCCAAAGGACTACAGGTTTCTTACTCGGTCCATGCTGACAAGTGAATGCAGAAAAGAGGCAGGAACTGTCACTAAAAGCAAACACGGAAACGGCCGCAGTTACAACTAACAGTTACGATGGGTCCTGGAGCCAGTTGCGGACTCCTCCACAGCAAAGATCGTCACAGCAGCTTGAAATCTGGGGTCTCCTAGGTCCTGGTCTAGGATGTCCTAGGACCACATGTACAGGTGTAGCAGGAACACACCGGCACCCCATGAACTGGCTGAATCAGCTTAAGCCGAGGGCTTAAATATCCC
>NW_015290515.1:0-307 GCF_001447785.1 Gekko japonicus | reverse complement strand
AAAAAAAATGAGGCTGTATTAAGGCTCAAAAACAAGCATTTAAAAATAGCATCTGTAGTTCTGTATCAGGAGGTGCCAGGGTCCACACCTACTGATAAGAACCACCAATGAAAGACAACTTTGAGGTTCAAGGAAGCTTGGATACAGAGTATGAACATAGAAACAGAAATACCTGAGTAGCAGATACCAGCCCCGTAGTCAAGATGTTCTGTCTTGTGCGGCAATTTTTTTTTCTTGTGGGGCTAAAGACTAGGAACTGAAAGCTACTTACTGTTGCGTCAGATGCACTGTGTATATCTTCTGTTCT
>NW_015290514.1:0-307 GCF_001447785.1 Gekko japonicus | reverse complement strand
GATTTGCTTCATCGAGACAGGTGGTGGGTGGTGCTGACAGAAGCCTCATAAACCCAAACAAAATATACGTCAACAAAGGATAGAGTTCGCCATACAGTCTGTCGGCAAGTAACCTGACGTCTCAGCTTCCGGTACCTTCCAAAAAATAGGCATGGCTTGAAGCCTATCTCAAACAGTGGATAAAATAGCTGCACTTGAAAGAAAACTGCCCTTGGTCATTGGAAGGGTTATCTTTATTAGCACAGTCGGGGTAGCAAATGGAGCAGCTTGGCCGGGAAAATAGGCTGGGCTATTTTGGGGCAGGAAC
>NW_015290513.1:0-307 GCF_001447785.1 Gekko japonicus | reverse complement strand
CAGGCACCACAATATACCTGCAAAGTCCTTTGTCTGCCTGATTGTTGATGTTGTCAAAATGTGCCTAAAATATCTGCGTTCCCTGCGGAGATCACATTATCTGCCATGGTGTGTACACAGTACAAGCCAATCCCAAATGTCAGCTTCCTTGTGCTTTGTTGAAACGGCTGCATATCAGAAAATGTGTTTGATGATTAGTACTTCCTCTTCTCCTTGGAATTGGGGTTGCTAACCTCCGGGTGGGGTCTGGAGATCTGGAATTATAGCTGCCTTCCCCGCGACAGAAATCAGTTCCCCTAGAGAAAAT
>NW_015290512.1:0-307 GCF_001447785.1 Gekko japonicus | reverse complement strand
CAGGTTGTAAACCAAAATTAATATGTGTAACAACACTGGACACACACCACAAACACAGAGCTTTAGGTGGGGGAAGGATCCGTGGCATTACAGCTACCTGAGAACCAAAGACAGGTGAAATGACAGCAGGAAATGAAATGTGTTAGTACATCTATAAAACAAGGGAGCAATGACAGGCCAACAGCTTGGAAACTAAATAAATTGTTTTAAATGCTTTTCATTGGCTGTGAATGAGAGGTGAAGCATTCCAATGGGCAGTTTTCACTGTCTTCTCATTTAGCTCTGATTGAATGTAATGGGGGGGGGG
>NW_015290511.1:0-307 GCF_001447785.1 Gekko japonicus | reverse complement strand
AATTCCCTCTAAAACAGGACATTTTTATAACACCATTGGAACTATAACAACATATTTCTTTATGTTAAAGAAAGTGAAACCATCAGTATATGTTTGAGATGTGCCATAGATTTACCAGAGAATGATCTGGAGGCAGAGGATACTGAAGCTAAGGAAGTATGGACCTATGAGCTACCTGGATGGGGAACCATACTCCCAGGAAC
Source organism: Gekko japonicus (assembly GCF_001447785.1). Classification (NCBI taxonomy): domain Eukaryota; kingdom Metazoa; phylum Chordata; class Lepidosauria; order Squamata; family Gekkonidae; genus Gekko; species Gekko japonicus. The sequence goes on along the minus strand of NW_015290511.1, from coordinate 104 downwards.
CAAATACAAAATGCTCTGAATTTTGTGAAGGAGTGACGGGGTATGTGACAGCTAATGAAACCAATGAACTTGATAGAAAAGCAATTGGCACAAATCCTGACTCA
>NW_015290510.1:0-307 GCF_001447785.1 Gekko japonicus | reverse complement strand
TATACATACAATAGGAGATCAGATTAAGTCTAGATTGGAAAATGTAAATCCATATAGGGTAAAATGGGAGGTAAACCCTATCTGAGGAATGTACTGCCTTTCTTCTCCTCTGTTTTCTTTCCTCTCCCTTCTCACAGAGGATCCATGTCCTCTCATTGGCTGGAGTGTCTAGGAATTTGCATATATACCCTGGGATCAGGGACTGGTGCTGATGCCTGGAGGGAGGACCTGGAAGCCATCTGTAGTATTGGGGAGGGTGAATGCCAACACCTGAAAGTTAAAAATATATATTCCGCAGGTTAGGAAA
>NW_015290509.1:0-307 GCF_001447785.1 Gekko japonicus | reverse complement strand
CCTATATAATTTTTACTTTCCATTTTATCCTAATTTTTACTCACCATTTTATCCTAACAATCCTATGGTGTAGCTTAGGCAAGAAGAATGTGAGTAGCCCAAGGTCACCTGCTAAGCTTTATGACAGTGGGGATCTGAACCCATATTTTCCCAGCCCTACTACACTCCAAGCATTTCCCCACCTTGGCTCTCCAAAACCTGTGGCTATGAAAAATGACTAAAGAGGTTTGCTTTAACAAATAAAATCCGACTGTGCAGACGCAATACTGTCTGGCCTTTGCAAAGTAGTTGTTTATTTTATTTATTT
>NW_015290508.1:0-307 GCF_001447785.1 Gekko japonicus | reverse complement strand
GAAACTTTATGGTAGAACCATAGAGTTTCTGCCATTCCTAGAGCTATCCATTGTCATTTCCGGGTTTTGCTCAGAGGTGACATTGCAGCACGGTCGACACTCTCTTTTCAAATTATTTTTTCCCGCCTGCTGCTTGACGTGGCGGAAGGCAATGGAGCTGCCAGCTCTTGTAACCTTGTTTTCCCCCAAGAGGAACCTGGTGTGGCTTACAAAACAATACCAATTTAAACAAAATATGATATGAACAAACAGTAAAGGTAACATCCTGGTCTGGTCTGAGATTAGCCACAAGGTATAGATGGAACAC
>NW_015290507.1:0-307 GCF_001447785.1 Gekko japonicus | reverse complement strand
ACTTGATGGAATTTTCCACCTCAACCACCATGACAAGGACAGAGTAAAAAAATCCCTCCGTTGCCAAACCGTGTATCTTATCCCCAGAGAAAACCAAATAAAGTATATGACTTGCTATATGTGTACATACCAGAATGTTCTGGGACAGTTCCATGGCTGTCATGGTGGGTATGAAGTCCAGATCTGCTCCTGTTAGGGCAGTTGAGATGAACATTAAAGTTCCCAAGGACAACAAACCTTGGAGTCCTTAATGCCAAGCCTGAGATTGCATGTCAACTCAGGCAGGGAGATAGTTTGGTAGTGGGGT
>NW_015290506.1:0-307 GCF_001447785.1 Gekko japonicus | reverse complement strand
CCAATATTGGCTTCTCTTGTGTTTTTATATTCTTATGTTAAAAGGATATGGGAAAACTGGAGGCTGGAAGGCAGTGAATCCTGGTCTTGAACTGTCTCCCCAACCTCTTCTCTTTAGTCTCCTTCACAGAATCAACCCTGACCCTTTTCCTTCCTTCTGGCTTCCTTCAGACTACCACATGAACGCCGTCTCTTTCTTAGATTACACCTTCATTGAATAATCTTCGTATTTTCAGCAGAGCTTATCCCTCTTCATATTTATTTTTTCTAAATACACACGCATGTGCAGGTGTGTGTGTGTGTGTGTG
>NW_015290505.1:0-307 GCF_001447785.1 Gekko japonicus | reverse complement strand
CACACTCTATAGCTGTATCTATTAAAAAACTTGGATATATCTGAACACAAATCCCTAGAAACCAAATATGATCTCTTACAGACTTTACACCAATCAAATCTTTCTCCATAGCTCTTCCCCTACATCAACATAATGTAATGTTGTCTTCTAAATTTTGGCCATGTGTGTTGGGATAGTGAAAAATTACTTTGAATGGTGTCTCATCAGTAAAGTGGGTATAAAAATAAAAATAGGCCCAGTGGGAAGATTGGAGTGGGTTCCCGAAAACTCTCTGGACCTCCAAAATATGCAAGAAGCTATTTACACA
>NW_015290504.1:0-307 GCF_001447785.1 Gekko japonicus | reverse complement strand
GGGGGGGGTCTGCCTTCGATCTCGGAAGCCCGCCTGGAATGTCAATAGAGAGACACGAAAACACAGCGAGGGCTGCCGCGGCCTGGTGGGGAACGGCAACGAGGAGAGTCCAGCTCGGAAGTCTCTGGCCTCCGCCTTAAACGCCGTAGGTGGCCGAGTTAGAAGAGTTTATTCTGAGCATTTTCCCCCAGTTCCCAAGCAGCCAGTACAATTGGCAAGGACACGCGGGGGCCCTTTTTTTAGCCAGAAGGAAGTCAGGAAGGAAAATGGCAGACCAGGATGGAAGTAAAAAAGGATGGAAATGATA
>NW_015290503.1:0-307 GCF_001447785.1 Gekko japonicus | reverse complement strand
TGTGCAAGAATTCTGTGAGCATCCTGTCGAACACTTGTCAGTGTCCACTGAACATTTTGGAGTGTTTGACAGAGATGCTCACAAAAACACAAGCAGTTTTGGGTCAAGCATGGAGATCTTCACCGCTCACTGCTCCTGGAGGAACTCATGGACTTTCATGGTTGACTTTTCCATGGTCTTGTTGGACCGGTGGAAAAGATTGTTGACTGCAACCACCAACATGATTCCTGCCAGTTATCTTATATTTAACCATTAATGGTGGAAGAAGTTCTCCTTATTTATATAACAAAGTTTGAGTCCAGTGGCA
>NW_015290502.1:0-307 GCF_001447785.1 Gekko japonicus | reverse complement strand
TTCTGACCATGTACACATAGGGTGGGATGCCTTTCTTTTTTCATGGATCTTTTTAATGCTTGTTCTTCTTTATTGCAAGATTGTAGCTCTGGTGTAACATTAATTAAATATAACAGGTGCTCCTTTTTGTTCGTATTGCACTGATTGTTGCCATGTTCCTATGTTAAATTATTATAGCCAATGGGGCCTTGAATGACTGTCTGTACACAATGCAGTTTGCCCCCCCTTCCCTCTTCCATCCAAGCATACTCATTATACAGCCATGAGCCTGACATTTAGAATAACAGTTTAGCCAGCTTAAAAAAAA
>NW_015290501.1:0-307 GCF_001447785.1 Gekko japonicus | reverse complement strand
TCATGCATCTGTTGAAATGGGCAAGGCTGAAGCCTTTCTGTTAAAAATAGTGGCTCAGGATTTAAAAACCACACGTTTGTGAGTTTTTGTAAGGAGCATCTACCTTAGTGAAAGCTTGCTTTACTTCACAGATCCCAACTAATATGGTTGCTGTTGCCCTTATAATTGGTCCCGCACAGGCTGGAAGCCACATATATTGCCCACACGGTTCCTACAGCAGCCACACAAGAAACCCAGTAAATGGTTAAGGCTGAGCAGAATTAAACTGCAGGTGAGCTAAATGTGTAGTTCTTAAGTGAGCAAGCCA
>NW_015290500.1:0-307 GCF_001447785.1 Gekko japonicus | reverse complement strand
TTTTTATACTGCCCTGTTACTGGTTTCACCAAGTATATTGATGTCATTGGTTGATCATGTGGTTTTCATGTTTTTGCTTTCCATTGTCATAAGATGATCTAGTCATATTTTATGGGGAAGCAGCTAAGAAATCATTTATATGGATAAATAAATATTGGATATTCAACACCGGGCTTTTGAAAGAAAAGTTTTTTTTCCCTAGTAGCAGTCAATATTTTACCATCTTTGACAGATGTCATAGTTGAATGGCAGCATCATACATGCGATAATCAATGTTTGCCAGTATCTGACAGCTGAACTGCCACAG
>NW_015290499.1:0-307 GCF_001447785.1 Gekko japonicus | reverse complement strand
TCTCTGCTTCTTCCCACTATCTAGTCAGTGTCACCCTCCCAAACTCCAGTGGTATCACATTCCAGAAGCTGGAGAGAGATTCCTGAATAATTACCCCAAATTGTTAGCATTATTAACAGTCTTAACAAAGGATGGTCTCCTGGGATTAAAAAAACCCCTTACCAGTTTGGAAACTTTTTCTGCGCTCTTTGGTCATGATTCTGTTGTTGGGGGCATAATTAGGCACAGGGTTGTCATACCAGGTGTCCATGACACTGTGGCCAGTTTTACTGTGCAAGTGTCTGCAATTGGAGAAAGAACAAAAACA
>NW_015290498.1:0-307 GCF_001447785.1 Gekko japonicus | reverse complement strand
CCCCACCCTCCCTGGGCTCCACCCCCAAAGCTCTTAAGAACTTCCTAACCTGGGGTTGGCAACCCAACCTCTTTCCCGCCCAACAGGTAACTGACCTTTATCTGCCCACCTGTCCTAAGCTTCCCCTCTCCCCCACCCCACAGCAGCCTCCACCAAGGAAAACTGTTGCTCAGTTATCTGTTGCTGGCCACTGGGACAGGCCCGCCAGCACAGTAGAGAACCCTCGTGGACTTGTATGGGGTAGCACCTTACAACTTACAGTATTCTCCTCTCCTCTTTTTTTAATCTGCACAGCAACCCTGTGAGG
>NW_015290497.1:0-307 GCF_001447785.1 Gekko japonicus | reverse complement strand
AATTTTCTAGTCATGTAATAAATCTGCCAGTGATACAGAGTTAGATCGAATGTTTTCAGTCCACTAATACTGTGGTCTTCTTCCAAGGCAAATGGACTTCCAATAGTGGAACATTCCTCTTCTTTCAGAGCAAAGTTTGATGCATGACTGGAAGTTTCCTTGCAATTAGAGGGAAGTTTCTTCATTAGTGGAATGGAAACTATGGGTCAGATGTAGCATTCTTGAGTGGCCTGGTGACACAAATTAGTTTTAGCCTGGGTCAATTAGCGGGGAATAACGATACAGTATTGTCCTCTGTTAAGAAAAA
>NW_015290496.1:0-307 GCF_001447785.1 Gekko japonicus | reverse complement strand
CACACACACACACACTTTCCTACCTAGAAAGAGCTTTTGTTGTGGGAAAGCTACCCCTCATGTGAAAAGCTCATGTGTTTCAAAGACGGCACCATAAACCTGACTGGAAAGCAAGAACATTGGGGTGAACCAATCCTTTTAGACATATTGACGTCTAGTAGATATCCACCCTCTCCTTCCTGGATGGTGTATGTAATTATTCCCTCCTCATTTTTTCCCGACAATACCCTATGTGTTAGCACAGGCTGTTAGACATAGATAGTCCCCAAATCATCCACTGGTCTTTCTGACTGATGGAAGATTTGAA
>NW_015290495.1:0-307 GCF_001447785.1 Gekko japonicus | reverse complement strand
ATGCGACAATCAGGATATCCATGCATCCCAGTAGATGTGGACTTTCAGTGGTTATGCAAAGGGAAATGTGGTATAGAGCACCAGCAACTACTAAGTAGGATTACACTCCTGTCATGGATTTTCTTTCTCAGAAAATGGTGTCTGCAAAAAGTTTCTTGCAGATTATGGCAGTGCGGATAACAATGGTCAAGAGAAAATAAAAAGTGACAGCTGTTTTTCTTGCAGTAGGATTTGTAAGGGCAGAAACAGGATAAGAAAAAGTGTCTTGCATAATTTATTTGTTTCCATTACTACCTATGGCCTAGGT
>NW_015290494.1:0-307 GCF_001447785.1 Gekko japonicus | reverse complement strand
CACAGCTTAGAGGGAGCACTGCTCCCAAGTCCTGTTTTCACTCTTCTCCACAACCAAGGATTAAAGCAAAGTTTGAGATTGCATCTTGCAGGGAAGTTGGCAGATCGACATTTGTGGCAGAAACGTCATTACAAAGCATAGCTTCTCAGAGACACAGAGACGGTTGAACAACTGAGCCAGCCGTGCGGTGGGGTGGGGGGAGAGCAGGAGTTTTGCTTGTATAATGACCAACTTATATCTGAATCACACCACTCACCCACTCTGCCTGCGGAATGCTACAGCAAAGAAGAAGAGATTGGATTTATAC
>NW_015290493.1:0-307 GCF_001447785.1 Gekko japonicus | reverse complement strand
TATTTAGAGGTACACTGCCTCTGAATATGGATGTTCCCTTTCAGGATCATGACTAACGACCACTGATGGATCTCTTCTCCATGGATTTTTCATACCTGTTACTGGCAGCCATCACGCCATCTTGTGGCAGGGAGGTCAATAAGTGTGCATTGCGTTTAGATATACTTGTTTTTGTCTGTCCTGACACTACTGTCCCACGAACATATGAAGCTGTCTTATATCGAGGGGAACCACTGGGTCTATCGAGATCAGTACTGCCTACTCTGATTGGTTGTGGGTTTCTGGGGTCTCAGGCAGAGGTCTTTCT
>NW_015290492.1:0-307 GCF_001447785.1 Gekko japonicus | reverse complement strand
ACCAATTCCCACCTCAGGACTTGGGAGAGGCCCCCACCCCAGGGAGCTGGTATTCAGCAGCAGTGAGGGTCCATGAACAACATTTTGGAGAGAGTTCAGTGACTGCAGGGTGAGGGGGCCATATGCAAAGTTTGTGGATTGTGGGATATACCCCACTGGCTTGTTTTTCCTCTCTGTTTGGACAACTTCCTACACTGTGTGGTATATTCTTTCAAATTCTATCCTCCTCAGTTAGAGGGGACCAAAACAAAAGCAACAACAACTTCTCAAGTGCCACATAAGTCATGTAAGTTAAAGGGGGCTCCCA
>NW_015290491.1:0-307 GCF_001447785.1 Gekko japonicus | reverse complement strand
GATTGTCTTCCCCCAACACAGAAACCATTTTCCCCAGGTGACAGTCCAAAGGGGGGAGGGGCGCTAATTTAGAAAATGAGTAAAAAGCTACATTTTTAGCATGGAAGCATGGCGGTCACAATATGTAGCACCTCATCTCACAAATCTCAAAAAGATTTCCCCCTATTTTGCTGTTTGAACATCGGAGGTGGCAGCAGAAGTCAAATGTTATGGGGTACATTGCAGGGTCAGCAGCTGTGAGAAAGAAGTTTAACTGTGCACATAGGCCCATCTGAATGTATTCAGACCCATCCAAATAGTTTGATGA
>NW_015290490.1:0-307 GCF_001447785.1 Gekko japonicus | reverse complement strand
ATTAATCTTGAGCTTCATCTAGCTTTCCCACACACAGTGTTGATTCCGTGCCTAAACAGAGAGACATTTTAGAAAACTAGAAAAATACCTGGTTAAAGCTACTGGGCCACTGGATGGCATCCTCACGAATGGTGAACGCTTGTTCTGAGGGAGCATCTGGGTCTAACCTTCCAACTTTGACTCGAAGAAAGGACTGGTTTGGAAATGTCACCCAGTTTACAATATCGAATCCAGATATTAGCTCACCATTTTGGTTGAATGAAATTTTCTCACCAGCGCTGTTGTTGAATGAGATACTTCTCAGAAA
>NW_015290489.1:0-307 GCF_001447785.1 Gekko japonicus | reverse complement strand
GGGCGTGGGAGCGGGGGATCCCCGCCTTCACCAGGGGATCTGGCAACTCTACGCCAGCCTGGTTTTCCGGAATCTGCACACTTCATGCCACCATGACCACCACATGCCTCCGCCACTTCCAAGTCATGGCATGGCGTCAGAACACTGAGGATGCAGACAGGAGTAGCCATAAGGTGACTTCCTTGCTTTGTCAGAATAATGCAGGAGCCCCCAATGGTGCCTACTGACACCTCTGCCGATGCTCACCAAGTGTTTTTAGCAAGGATGGGCAGGTGGGCCTCTCGCCCAGCAGGGCTTCTGATTGGCC
>NW_015290488.1:0-307 GCF_001447785.1 Gekko japonicus | reverse complement strand
AAAAAAATTGTGCTGTGATAGGGAAAGGTGAAATGATAAAAGGCTAGATGATATTGGTATCTGTACACTGGCAAAATTAGAGCTACCTCTGTCCTATTTCTGGGCCTTTTACTTCTCTCAGCTGAGAGATGTAGCTTCATTATCTAACTACATAATAGATTATTTTGAATGCCTTTGTGGACAAGGAGATACACTGAATTAGTTGTTTGCATAAATACAAGATTGCTTGTAAAAATAAAGCTTTTCTAGATCGGGATTGAAATACTTGGGAAATAAGGTTGCACACTAGGAAAAGTCCATAAAGTTA
>NW_015290487.1:0-307 GCF_001447785.1 Gekko japonicus | reverse complement strand
TTAGTTCCACAATGGGCCTTATTCCTAGTGCCTTTAATAAAGCTGCAAATCACTACTTTTCTAGCTTTCGCGAGGGGACGGGATTTGTGATTTTAAGTCATAGGATTGTTTCACATAACTATTACTCTGAGGTGAAATATCAATTTAGGTGGAGAGTTTCCCTGCGAAAGAAGTGATGTGAACTGGGGGATGGATTCTGGGAATAGTGATATATAGGTATGGGATTATTCCAACACAACTTTCTTATCTCTTACCTTTCTTATCTCTTTCCCCAATCAAACCAGCCAATCCATATGCAAAAGAACCT
>NW_015290486.1:0-307 GCF_001447785.1 Gekko japonicus | reverse complement strand
GTTCTCCAGATTAGAGTCCATAGCTCTTAACCACTCCGCCAAAATAAAGCAACCTAGAGATAGCACTGCATATATGTTAAAAACAAATAAATAATAAATATATGCCAAGAGAGGGACCTGCAGGGGAGAAGAATCCCCACCTCCACTCCAGCCCTATTTCCTCCCCTCTTATTAGACTGCTTCTCCAATACACTGAACTGCCCTGATTTCTTTCATCTAACCCAATGGGATCCCCCATCCATCTGTCATTTACTTTTTCTCCCTTCCAGGTTTTTGGTTTTTGACAGAGGTCATTTCGGGGGGGGAA
>NW_015290485.1:0-307 GCF_001447785.1 Gekko japonicus | reverse complement strand
CTTACCGCCAGTGGTCTGACTGCTTCTGTCAAGGGAAGGGGGTGGAGAATGGAAAGGAGTGTGGGGGGGAATCGGGATCTCCCCTGCAGTCAGGCTCGCCATGCACACCTTTGCATACAGCCACCTGAGATGTCATGAAGGTGGCAGGGGGGTTAAGAACCTGCATCGAATTGTATGCTTATGGTTCATGGTGGATCCATGTCGGCAGGAAGCAATTGGCCCAGGGCAAAACAAGATCCAGAAAACCTGGGACAATGTAGGATTGACCACGGAGTCAACACCAGATGGCAATAAAGTAATGTAAAAG
>NW_015290484.1:0-307 GCF_001447785.1 Gekko japonicus | reverse complement strand
ATCACCTCCTACCTGGTCCTTTGAACTGGTAATGCCCGGGTTTGAAACTGGGACCTTCTGCACAAAAAACAGAGGCTCTGTTATTGAGCCACTGCTTCACCCCTTCAGTTATGAAATTACTTGACGGATACATTTTCTTCAGTCCTGTTCTGTTTGACCTTTGTTCACTTCTCCCACTTGCAGAAACCTTTAGAAATCCACGCCTGGTTGTTGAAACTTTGAGTTTTGCATTTTTGTTAGTCTACGGATTGCCTTGGGGGTTGGTTTGTATCCCCAAATGCCACAGCTGGGTGCAACCCTGGAGTTC
>NW_015290483.1:0-307 GCF_001447785.1 Gekko japonicus | reverse complement strand
ATGGGAGCGGCTGGTGCAGCCCGGCGGGGTGATGCCTCGCCCACCCCTTAAAGGGCCCGCCAGCCCGCCCAGCCTTTCCCCACACCCACCTGGGGCCTTGGGAGTGGGGCCGGGCAGGTTGCAAAGGATGGCCGAGTAGTCTGGGCAGCATTCGATTCGTATGCTGGTGGGGTTCAGAGCAGTTCTTCGCACAGCCGGTGGAACTCCCTGCCACATGATAGAGGGATGGGTAGGATGGCTGACATGACGTTGAAAGACAGATGGGTGGAAGAGAGGTTTATCGGGGGCTAGCAGCCATAGGGACTAA
>NW_015290482.1:0-307 GCF_001447785.1 Gekko japonicus | reverse complement strand
GGCAAAAACACTGCAGCGGGGCCATCTGATTGCACATGAACGGCCAGCTTTGAGCCCAGCAGCATCTTAGAGACGGATAAGATTTCTGGGATCTAAGCTTTTGAGGGTCAAACCTTCCCTTGTCAGGTGCTTCGACTCTCAAAGCTCGTACCCGCCAAATCTTGTTAGCGTGAGCGTTTTTTTCTTTTTAAGCAGGCTCTTATACTGGGATCTAAGTGTGTTTAATTGTTGGAGCTGGTGGGGCTCTTTACTTTGTCTCGTTAATCTCATTTGTTTTGATTATTAGTTTCTTAAAGTTTCTACATTC
>NW_015290481.1:0-307 GCF_001447785.1 Gekko japonicus | reverse complement strand
GGATAAATCCAATCTCCTCCTCCTCCCTCAAGTTGGATTTAGCGGGAGGCAGGCGAGGGGGTGGCCTCCTCGGGAGCCGTTTAAGGGATTTGCTGGTCTAAACAGGAACCCCAAAGGAAAATTCAGCCTCCTAGTGAGGGAGACCGTGGATCCCACTTGTCTAGCATTGAGGGAGCCTCTCCCAGATGCCAGGCAGAGGCCTTCTCTCTGCAGTGTTTGGAGTTCCTTTTTAACGGGAGAGGGCCCGGGGCGTACTCGGGACCTTTATGTATGCACCATGGTCAACATCTGAAGCAGCCTCACACCC
>NW_015290480.1:0-307 GCF_001447785.1 Gekko japonicus | reverse complement strand
CTCCAGGAACAGGAGAGGGCAGCCAATAAACAGAGTCACGCGTCTAGCGCTTTGTACCTGAGCCACTTACACTGCAGGAGTGGCTCCAGACTTTGCAGACTATAATGGCAGGATGCATACCATTGCATCTGCCTTTCCTCATAATCTTTAACACCATCCATGCTTCATTGTTACCGGCCCCTGATGGCAGGTCTGCCTCTGTTCAAATGGAGCTCAGCGCAAGGGAAGTAGTTAGCTGCGTGTCCTGGGCAGGGGTCATTTCGAGGGGGGACGCGCGTGAACGGCGTTCCGGGAGTAACAAGCCCAG
>NW_015290479.1:0-307 GCF_001447785.1 Gekko japonicus | reverse complement strand
AGTTTGTGAGCTTTCCACAAGCATCTTTGGTCGGGCAACACTGGAAGAGGTCAAGAGAGAAAAGAGAGGAAGTCCTACCCAGGGGGAAAGCAGGCAAGGATTGAGGATTTCCCACAGAAGCCCGCCCAACAGGCCCTGTCATGAAAGCCTATGGCCAAAAAAGGGCAAGGCTCCAAGAACTTGGGCTGAAGGTGGAGAACCTCTATAGATCTGGATAGAGAGGAGGGTGCTGTGCTGTGCTTCCCCTGTGCTGTGGCATGGCCATGGGGAAAGGGCGGAATCTGAAATAAGAGGGTGGGTCTGGTGG
>NW_015290478.1:0-307 GCF_001447785.1 Gekko japonicus | reverse complement strand
ACTCTGCTTAAGATTGTGTTGAGAGTCTCGAATTTGGAGGTTTGCTCTATTGCCAGACTACTATCCTACCAAATTCAGGGTAATGCTGTTTTGGACACAAAAGTGCTTCTTTGAGATTTGGTCATTTTCTCAGAGATCGAATATTTTTCTAAACAAATTAAGCTCTTTGCAAATTATTAAGGAACTCACACTGCAATCCTAAACATATGATCCTTCTAAGTCCATTGATTCCATGGATTTAGAAGAGTGAACTCTCTTCAGGACTACACTGCCAGATGCTTACATTTTTATTCTGGTATAGCAATTT
>NW_015290477.1:0-307 GCF_001447785.1 Gekko japonicus | reverse complement strand
AGAGGACTGTTTTGGTAACATACCAGAAATGTTCCAGAGGGTGCAGTGCCCTGGAGGACCACTAAAAGCCAGCAGCAGGTGGAGCTAAGTGCCCCTCGTGGTGGTAACAATGCCACGGGGAAAAGGGGTACAGGCTAGCCTGATGGATGTAAAGCTCTGGTCCAAACCGCATGACACATTTTTAACCAGTCGGGTCAGGATTATCTCAACCTGACTCGTTTTCCCTGTAGCCAGCACAGCAGCTTGGAGGAATTTTCCCAAGAGTCACAGGGCCTGATTCAAAGTTTGAGTCCAGTGGAACCTTTAA
>NW_015290476.1:0-307 GCF_001447785.1 Gekko japonicus | reverse complement strand
CCCCCCCCAACCTAGAGTGAGCCCTCTTCAAGAAGGGGGTCTGTGCCCTGAGCTGGCTTCATTCCACGTTGCCGCACGTACTGCGTCTCACCATCAGTGCCCTGCCAAGCTCGCGACCCTTCCTCACGGCCAGCAAAGCGCACACAATCCACGCAAAGACTTATGCGTCTCTTTCCATGTGCATCTCTTTTTTTAGGTTACAGAAACAGACGTGCAGCTAGATTTCCCTTCTCGAAATGCAGAGTAGGCAGAGCTCCACCTGCGTGCTAAATGAGATTTTCCTTTCAGAAACCGGGGGGGGGGGGGG
>NW_015290475.1:0-307 GCF_001447785.1 Gekko japonicus | reverse complement strand
CTTGATGTTCAGCTGTAATCCTGCTTTAAATTCACCATCCACTTTCCGCTTCCCCCCCATTTTGTCTCTTCAGTTTCAGAATTGGTTGGAAAGGTAGTATACTGCCGTCCTTCTGGGAACCTTTGCCTTGAGAACTAACTACTGTTAGTTAGGCTGCTCCTGGAGGCAATTAAACAAGTAAAACAGAGTCAAGAATGGGAAGAAAGAAATGGAAGGAATTGCAGCCTACTTCCCTCTTCAGCAGTTTTAATTAGCTCTTGAAACTGATTGTGATCCCTTGCCCTAGGTCAGTGATGGAGAACCTTTT
>NW_015290474.1:0-307 GCF_001447785.1 Gekko japonicus | reverse complement strand
CCATCACAGTGACTCATTTCCGGGGGAGGGAAGGAAATGCCTATGGAACATGCACCATCTTCAGGGCTGCATTTAAAACAGGGTGAAAAGAAGCCAATGAGGGTCTATGGGTGTCTCTCCTAAAGCCTGAGGAGAAAGGAGATAAGGAGGAGAAAGGAGATAAGGAAGACCTGGGTGACAGAACCCTGTTTCATTCTCCCTTCCAAGGATAAGGGAGTATGTGGGGAGTGGGGGCACCCCGTGGGAAGGAATGGGTGGGGCACACAACAGTTTATTGGAACAAAACAGAGGTCCAGTGGTACCTTAA
>NW_015290473.1:0-307 GCF_001447785.1 Gekko japonicus | reverse complement strand
GGGTATAAACTTTCGTGTGCATGCACATGACCAACATGGCTACTCACCTAAATCTGGAGTTCTGTGATATTCTTAACCATAAACATTTTTGGAAAAAAGCAACATATAAAGGATGATCAGTGGTCTACACTTAATATTAGAAGTGAATGCTCACATTCATAGTTCAGCATAGAATTTGGTTCATCATAGTAATGTGAACACTGAAATTATGGCATAGTATGCAAATGTGTTTGCATTCTACATAGGTGAATGAATGTCAGCCAATTTGAGCCATGCTGTGGGGTCTAGAGACTGGGCAGCTGAGAAC
>NW_015290472.1:0-307 GCF_001447785.1 Gekko japonicus | reverse complement strand
CCTTATCTAAGCTTCCAGAAGCAGGGCTATCTCTGTTGTAGGCCAGTGTCTAGAAGTTATAGTCAAGTGGATGAGGGAAAACAAGCTAAAACAGTATTCAGACAAAATGGCGTTGATGTTGGTTGCCAATGCATATGTTCTAGATGGCACTGATCTGCCCACTTATATTAAAACCAATCTGTATCAGTTACATTATTAGCTGTCCTGGTTCTAGCAGGATATAAATGTTTTATATAAATAAATAATCAAACTGAAAACCTAAGAATGCTCTTAGATCCGGCCCTATTTTGAAGCTCAGATGCATGCA
>NW_015290471.1:0-307 GCF_001447785.1 Gekko japonicus | reverse complement strand
TACCTAAATTCTTCATGTCAAATAAGTTATACTAAATAAATGTCCAGCATCACAGCACTCCCTGGACTTACGTCCCTGGTAGCCAGGCCCTGTGGAATGAGCCGCTGCAACAGCAGTCCTAGGAGCAGCATCTCAGGAGCCAGCCCTACTAGGATTTGTGGAGGGGATGGGGCCAAGGATGGTGCCAGTGCTGGTGGCACAGGTATAGGCTGAAGCCAATCTGATGCAGCCTGCTCTGGCCAGGCCAGGGTGCTGACTGATGAGGTCTGGCAGCTGTGATGCATGGCTGGGCATGGCCTAGCAGGAG
>NW_015290470.1:0-307 GCF_001447785.1 Gekko japonicus | reverse complement strand
GCCACCTGGATCAACTTTGGCACAGGTGGTGGGGAGAGAGCACTGGCAGCTGGAAGCAATCACACGGCAACCACTCCTGAGGCCATGATAGCACATGATGCACAAGAGACAATTTCACAGCAGGTTCCAGATGACCCCATGACTCAGCTGTTGGAGATGAGTGGCACTAGGGTAAGCCTTCCTGTCCCCAGCGCAGAGACTCCCATGGCACCAGCAGCCTCACGGCTGGCCACACGGGACTGTAGCTTGCCTGAACCAAGCAGTGAACTGAGATGTTCTCAGAGCATGAGGGCACCACCCTGCTACC
>NW_015290469.1:0-307 GCF_001447785.1 Gekko japonicus | reverse complement strand
TGTTAATCTGTTAATTTTAGAATTTTGATCACTTCTGCACTCTTCTTTGTTCCTGTGCTACTAGATGATTTTTTATTAAGTAGTTTATACTTGTGATACTTATGATCTGGATTGTGGTCTATTTTGTAGTTTTGCCACCCTTACACAATTTATAGGTCCCTTTCTGCTCACTTTGATATTTATCACTTTTGTTTATCCTTGTACCCTTGTACCTTTATACCCTTGTGCCCTTGTACCTTTAAACCTAATTTATCATAAAGTTACGTCACTTTATTAAGTTGCGCCAGGTTACTAAGCTTTGTATCTT
>NW_015290468.1:0-307 GCF_001447785.1 Gekko japonicus | reverse complement strand
ACAGTTACCAGCAGGCATATTACATGTGTGTGTGTTTGTGTAGTGGTTAGAGCATCACCTTCAAACTCTAGTGGGGGCTGAAGGCCACTATTCAGATCATCTCTGTTTATATCGGTTGTATGTCAAAGTTCAGCTGGGTTGCTGCAGGGCATGCTGGGCTTTCTAGAAGGTTGCTTAGAACCTTCTAGACTTAATGTATATGACAGCCTACATTATGTAACTTAATGGAGCTCTTGCCCATGTTACTTCTGGAGGTTAAGGTCATAAAGACTCTAATTCTTCAAGAGAGAATTAGATAAGCATATGG
>NW_015290467.1:0-307 GCF_001447785.1 Gekko japonicus | reverse complement strand
AGGGGTGTTGGGAGGGTAAAATGGAGGAGTGAGTGAGGTAAACCACTTTGGGTCCACATTTGGGGAAAAGGTGGGGTAGAAATTATAATTATGAATGAATACAATAATTATAATTAATGAAATAATAAATGAATAAAATAATTATAAATTACAAGGGAATAAAATCATAAATCTGTTTATATATGTAAAATATGTGTGTCTTGCCTTTGCTCCTTAGACTCAAGGCGGTTAACAGTGCAACAATGAACTGGAAGGACACAAAAACATTAGTTGGTTAACAAGACCAAAACAAAGATGCAAGACAAAA
>NW_015290466.1:0-307 GCF_001447785.1 Gekko japonicus | reverse complement strand
TCTAGCCAAAAAAGTTGTTGCCTGGAGCGTAGGGGATGTCCATATAAAAACATATGAAGTGACTAATAAGAACTGTTGTCCTCTTATGTCACACGTCCTGAAATAATGGCCGGTTGTCATGTTTGTCTGTCACATGTCTGCAAAAAGCTGTTCAACTCACGGTGAGAGAACGGCCCCTGGGGCATCCTCCCTTCGTTTTCGAAGGGACTTTCCCATCTGAAATGCCGACAGCAGCACTCGGAGGTCTACTCGGAATGCTGCTGAATTCTACTTAGTGAGGCTTACTCCCAGGAACGTGTTCTTAGGA
>NW_015290465.1:0-307 GCF_001447785.1 Gekko japonicus | reverse complement strand
TTTTTCTTTGATTCCACTGATTTCCTGGGGAATGGCATTTTCCTCTCCCAATTGCAGCCTTGCAAGGGAGGAGCACAGAACACTCCCGGCCAATGACTTTGGGAGACAAACTGCAGAAAGCTGCTGTTCTCTTTTTCTCCCCCCTGTGTGAGGGTAGAGCCCTTTTCTCTCTGAAAGTAACATGCCTGAAAGCACCTTGTCCAGAGCCCCATAGAACTGGAACCCCTGGTCCAATCCACTTGAAGCTTGGTTGGACTTTAGTGGACGGACAGTCCTCAGTCTCCTGCAATCTTCTTGTCATGGGCTG
>NW_015290464.1:0-307 GCF_001447785.1 Gekko japonicus | reverse complement strand
TTTTTTTTTGCTTGTAATATAGGTTGTTAAATACTTGGGAACTCTAATGTTCTTTTGTCAAATTTACTATTCAGCCAGGATTTTGGATTTTACTGGGGTAAAGAAAAGAGGGCTTCATGGTGCTTTTAAAACAGGTTTGTAAACAACCAGTAATTTATTCACCCAAAACAAGTAAGAATTACCTCCAGATTGACCAAGCAGGTTTTTTTTAAATAATAATTTTTGAAGAGTTTGTAATTTTCCATCTGTTAGGTCATATCAGTGTGTCTTAGGGTGCGTTCAGATGGACAGCTAACCCCACCATTAT
>NW_015290463.1:0-307 GCF_001447785.1 Gekko japonicus | reverse complement strand
GCCTTAACTACTTATTCCAGTGCTTTAGTCAGACTTTCAGTTCTATGTCCTACCCCCAGAAAATATCATTGAGATAACTTTAAAATACATTTGGATCTTTTAAGGTTCCTGCTGCTGAAATTCCAGAATCTGTCTGGTAAGAGAGACTGCCCCTGCTTGGAGGCTGTTGAAGAGCCTTCCAGTATCATATTTCAGGCTTCCCCCCTCCCTCTGCCCCAGCAGCAACCAATAGGAGAAGGCCACAAAACATTATTGCTGGACATTGCCCAGCAGTAATGGAAGCAAGGGTGACAAAGGCTAGTATTGT
>NW_015290462.1:0-307 GCF_001447785.1 Gekko japonicus | reverse complement strand
TTATAAACCTTAATCATGTCTCCCCTCAGGTTTCTGCATATTCAAGGTACACCACAGATGTGCAGTAAAATCAAAAGGTATGGGGGGGGGGACAGCTTGGTGAGGACAGGCATGCTCTACAAACCATAGAATGCTGAGAGAAGGCGAGAATCAGAAAAAGGAAACAGGCTGGCCTCTTGTTTGCCTAGTCCCATGTGGCAGATTGGCCAGGTCTAGGTTGAGAGCCATCTTCTGAGCCAAACTAAGTTGAAAGAAAGCATTTGTTGTGGCTGCGTTAACTTCTCCAGCAGTAATGCTGGGTCCAGTA
>NW_015290461.1:0-307 GCF_001447785.1 Gekko japonicus | reverse complement strand
CATGTTTCCAGACTGCAATTCTGCTGGAGGTTGGTCCCTTCTACACAACACTTTCATTTTTGACCCTTGGTATTCAGACCCTTTTCCTAGCTGGGCAGAAGCTGCCTCTGTTCTTACTGTGAACTTCATTGGTTGCTAGGTATGGAAATAAGTCTGAGGTGAGGTGTAAGTGGAATTTTTTTTAACCCTGACTAGCAACCACTGTATCTCACTTACCATGGCTACAGGGATGGGTACTACTGGTGATTAGGAATTGACAGGAAGAGAAGATGTAGGTAGGAACTGATAATGGTTCAAAATTCACAAG
>NW_015290460.1:0-307 GCF_001447785.1 Gekko japonicus | reverse complement strand
GAAGGAAGGAAGGAAGGAAGGAAAGGTTTTGTTTGTGATTTTTGATGCCATCCTCTTTTTCTGGTGGCATACTTTTTCGGAAGCTGTTTGCTAAGATCTCATGGCCTAAAGATGCTTCTAGTAAACTGAAATATATAATCACGATGTTGGCATTTTCCTATTGTTTAATGTCATCATCCTGAGCCTGTACCAAGGCGATTTGTGAGTCAACATCTCTGTGTGATTGAGTGGGGGGTCTTGAGAAAGAGTCTTTGAAGTTGTGTAGCCCCTCCCTCCCTCCCTTCCTTCCCCATCTCAAAAAAAAAAA
>NW_015290459.1:0-307 GCF_001447785.1 Gekko japonicus | reverse complement strand
AGTGGTCATTTGGACTGAAGAAAAAGTGGTTTGAGCTGCTTTGGATAACTGGCTGACAGAACATTTCTGTAGCGTCAGCTCTGCATTTTCTCAAACCATGATGCCAACTGGCCAGAAAACAAACTTGTCATAAATTCAAACCACTTATACTATTTTTATGAATAACACCTCATGTTGCCAAACCAGGTCCTGGCAACCACCAGGAACTGGAGGGGGAAGCGATGTCAGTTCTGGGGGAAAAACCTGGAAGTGATGTTGTATCACTTTAGGGATCACCAGAAACTCGATGGTAAAACCAAAAATCTAT
>NW_015290458.1:0-307 GCF_001447785.1 Gekko japonicus | reverse complement strand
TCCTTTGGAAATATTAACAATTTCAAGGCTACGGTAAACAAGAGATGTATATAAGCAAACACATGCTACAGCGTGAGCTTTCCATGGAAGCCAAGGATAGTAGAGCGGAGGGGTAGAAGTTATAAGATAGAACAGATCCCTCCATACTGTGCTAAAGAACAGGGCCTTTTAGGCTCACAAGAACACAGGTACATGAAATTGAACCTTTTGAAGTGAGGAATTTATATATTTGACAGCAAGCTTGATAGCTAAGGTTGCAAGTCTTCGAGTGGTATTTGGAGATCTCCCGGAACTACAACTGATTTCC
>NW_015290457.1:0-307 GCF_001447785.1 Gekko japonicus | reverse complement strand
ACACTAGCTCAGCTTAGAGGGAGCACTGCGTACAATAATCTTTCCAAGGTCTAGGTGTTAAAAAACCCTTCAGCACATTATAGGTTTTTCTTTGCCAGAAGCCCAGGAAAGCTGCTGGGAGTAAGAGTAGACCCATACTGAGCCTCAGTGGGCTGAGGTAGTAGCAAGCAAACCTATGGAAACGGCTTTCCTCTCTTCAAACTCTTGCATCTGGAATAGGGCTGCCAACCTCCAGGTAGTGCCTGGACTTACCCCGGAATTAAAACCGATGACCAGGGGACAGAGATTAGCTCCCTTGGAGAAAATG
>NW_015290456.1:0-307 GCF_001447785.1 Gekko japonicus | reverse complement strand
GGGCTGAATGATGAGTAAGTGCCTTGAATGCATGCCCAGCGGATGGAGCCAAATTGCTGGTGGGAAGGCACTGTGATAGAGGTGTTACCTTGAATTCTGGCCACGTTGTCTGGAGTCCAGAAGGAGCAATTCTGTTTCGCTTTTTGGCTGTTCTTTATGCCTGTATCTGCAGTGCGAGGTTTGCCTGGTTTGCCTGACCTCTGTGGATTGCTTTAGTAACATATTCCTTGGTCTGAGGTGGCCCATTGGGAGCGTGAGGGTGGGCACCTTAATTTCTGCTGCTTTCTGCTTTTTTCAGGCTGACGTT
>NW_015290455.1:0-307 GCF_001447785.1 Gekko japonicus | reverse complement strand
AAGACCATGCAATTGGATAGCATCCTAAGACCCTGACAGCAGTGGTGCACCCATGCTGAAGGGGTACTAGTGCGGCACAGACAGTACCAGTTGGCATCTTATGGTTATTCCATGGAGGAGAAAGTATTGACAAACACTCTTCTGATCACACAAGTCCCTAGCAACCCCAGTAATACCCACCAATTGAGGAATAGCATGCAGATGATGCTCTGTGAGCGGCAAACACAGGCACAGCCATCTGCTGCACACTGATGTATTCATGGCCTCCTGATGCTATGCTGCCTCTGTCAACTGGAAGAGTGCCAGA
>NW_015290454.1:0-307 GCF_001447785.1 Gekko japonicus | reverse complement strand
GACGCACAAAGATGCCCACCACGTGCCTGACCCCTCCTCCACCAATCCCCCTTCTTAAGCAACAGATTATCCTTAACTTTCCAGAGGGACGGCAGACTTACTGTTGGGATTACTTTTTAAGGAGAAGAGATGTCCCTTGCTGCTTATCTGTCCCACGGGGTGTCAAAATAGGAATTAGACTGGGAAGTTTCTGCTTGAACAGAAAGGGTGGAAATCACTTTGATCAGATTTGCAACATTTCTGGTACGGATAAATGGCCATCGTTCAGATAAGATTTTGATTCATACATTTTCAACAGCATATCTTT
>NW_015290453.1:0-307 GCF_001447785.1 Gekko japonicus | reverse complement strand
AATACTAGAAAAGCAAAAGAGCAATTTCATGACTTTGATACTGTTACCCAAATTGGAGGTCTCCTGATTAACTGGGGGGATTAGCATAATTGGAGACAAGTGAGAGGGAGTAATTTGGGATCTCCACCAAAGTTTACAGGGATTGTTCCCTTAGAGGACTCTCAAGATAAACCAGGTTGCAGTACAACCAGAAAGGGGTTTTATTTTACAAATAGTAAAAGAGTAGAACATACACACAAAGCACACAGGAATACACATACTATCTAAAAGGAAAATAAAGGGGAGTGTCAGCAAGCTGCCATGGTGT
>NW_015290452.1:0-307 GCF_001447785.1 Gekko japonicus | reverse complement strand
TAGCAGCAATATAAATCTGTTAGGGCCACCAGGTAGAATCAGATGGGCCCTTTCAGCAAAACTGAAAAAAAGTACATTGAGTTACAGATTATTATTGTCTCAGTAAATATGAGATTCCTTATTCCTTGGTAGAGTGAGCAACTGTGTCAAGTGTTTCCTTGACTGTGACCCTGTTAACTTTTCCCCAAGAGGTTTTGATTCTGATCTCCAGTAATGGTCCACAATCAAAATAGCCTCCCTGAATAGATTGACCTGGCCCTAACTCTGGGCCCCACTGCATAAAATTTGTCCTCAACAGTCTAAAGCT
>NW_015290451.1:0-307 GCF_001447785.1 Gekko japonicus | reverse complement strand
ATTTCATGTTCGTTGCCTCGATAACACTTAATTTCATGTTCGTTCCCACATCTACCCTACCCTACCCAAATTATGTGATGTGATATTTTGAGCAAATTGCCTTTACATATTTCAGACAGCACATCCTTAAGATTTACATGCTGCAACATCTTGAAGGGTCTGCTGCATCTTTGTCAGAACTTTGCTGGGGGAAATTTGCCTTGCTTAAAAAGTGGTCATCTGGATCATGCCTAAACCTCAGGCCTGGTAATAAGATTTAAAATATTCATTTCAAGTGGTAATTGTTCTGCATTCATTACATTTTTGT
>NW_015290450.1:0-307 GCF_001447785.1 Gekko japonicus | reverse complement strand
CAACAATGGTAATTCCTTTGTATTAAGAGGGCCCTCATAGCCTAGGGCTAGGGTTGCCAAGCTGTCACAATGTGGCAGAGGGTGATAAAAATGGCATCAGTGATGCCGTGACGTCATTTCCAGGTGAACCTCAGAGGTGATGTCATACCCACCCCATAGCGAATCACTTTACCATAGAGATCTGTGGGTTTCGTAGAGCACTGTGGGGTGGTTGTGATATTACTTCCCGGTTTGCCAGGAAATGACGTTACGGTGTCATCAATGCTGGGTTTTTTCCACCCACCACTGAGCCAGTTTGGTGTAGTGG
>NW_015290449.1:0-307 GCF_001447785.1 Gekko japonicus | reverse complement strand
TTTATCATTTATTTAAAAATTTTATCTGCCTTGCAAGGAAAGAAAGGCAGAATACAAATGTAAATAAAAATAACAAAATAATGGTGTGTGAAGAGAAGGAGCTTTAGCCTTTCCTCCCCCACTTCCCCCCCCAAACCTGAAACGGCCCAACAGGGCTGTTTCTTTGCTCTGTTGGGGGCTCCAAGTCTACTGATGGTACTCCTCAGTTCCCCAATAGGTCAAATACTAACAAGGGCTATTTCAGGTGGGAAAATGGAGGAGGGAGGCTTAAGCTGGCTCTCTTTGTATGTCATGGTTTGAATCCAAA
>NW_015290448.1:0-307 GCF_001447785.1 Gekko japonicus | reverse complement strand
TGGATAGACACCCATTCAACATACCATTGCGCAAGACCAACAAGCTACTTTACCCTGCGTTGGGCAGCTCTTTTATAGCGCCTTAGCCCTGCCTATGTCTGGCTCCACCAATGAGAGTGGGTGGAGGGGAGGGGCCAGCCCTTGCATGGGCACCTTAGTAGCTGTGTTAACGCCAGCCAGCTGTAAATATGTGAGGGTTAGGGTTGCCAGCTTCATAACCAACTTCTGCTCCCTTGCCTTTAAGCAGCAGCGTGGTGTGCAGACATTAGAGACGGTGATGCTTTATCTCCATCTGTATTGCAAAAAC
>NW_015290447.1:0-307 GCF_001447785.1 Gekko japonicus | reverse complement strand
AAAGAAAAATACCGACAAAAATAAGGATTTCTTCTTATCTTATAGCATTTGCCAGTCTAAACTGAGAGCTCACGTGACCTCTAGGGGGCAGGAAAATTGCCTACATAACGAAGATAAATAATCCAAGTCTGTTCGCAGACTGACGACATTTCTGTGATATACTAATAAGGCAGAAATAAAGCTATTAACCGAGTCAAGGCTTAAAAAAAAATTGCCTTCTGGTTGACAGCCATTTAAATAATCATGCCTGTGACTGGGACGAAGAAAATGACTCCCGAAAATGGTAACTTTCCCCCCACCATAGAGA
>NW_015290446.1:0-307 GCF_001447785.1 Gekko japonicus | reverse complement strand
GCAGATGGCAGGGAGACTGTCTTGGGGGGTGGGGGAGCCTCACACTCTGTGTGAACCTGTGTATTTATAAAGGAACAGGGTTTTAAAAGAAATATAAAGAAACTTTAAGTTCATACATCTTAACTGTTTACCAGAGACGTCTCTCTGTTCTGGTCTCTATCATTGAAAAAAGTCTCCTTAATTTGTCCCAAGTCTCAGGTTTGGGGGAGCTTTTGAGAGTTCCTTTTTAAACAAAATTGTGTGTGCACTGGAGTGGGATAGAACTTCCCTTCTATCTTTCTCACAACTCCGTATCCAGGTAATGAAT
>NW_015290445.1:0-307 GCF_001447785.1 Gekko japonicus | reverse complement strand
CCGCCCCCACTTGGCAGCCCTAGCCATTGCTCAGCTGTGAAGGGGGAAGTGGGGGGGACCATTCTGGTCGCCTTGGTGCTTCTGTGCCGGAACAATGGATTGCTGGGGGGAGGCCAGGGGGAGCGGCCCAGCAGCCACATAGGCACTGTCTCTCCTACAGCCCACGTTCCCTTCTGCTTCTTCATGAGGGTGGCCTTTCATTCGCCGAAATTCGTCTTAATTCTGGTTTCTCCAATGCTTGCCACCCTCCAGGTCGTGGCTGGGGCTCCCCTGAGATGATAAGGCTGCGGTCACACGCGCCAGTTGG
>NW_015290444.1:0-307 GCF_001447785.1 Gekko japonicus | reverse complement strand
CCTGCCTGGAGGTTGGCAAGCATATGACTCCAGGGACAGTCCAGGATGTTTTTGCCCAAACATGCAGAAGCAACATTTCCATAAAGCGCAACAGTCTCCTCAAAAGGGTAGATTTGAGGTGTCACTAGCCAAAGCAGGTTTTTTTCCTTTTTAAAAGTGTCCATAGGGGAATGACTCCAGGTTGGTAAAGGAGATGCTAATTAACACCCTGCAGGCATGAAAACCCTGCCCACTTCAAGAGCAGAACTAGTCTCCTTAAACATCAGCCCTTTCAGTTTGGTGCAGTAGTTAGGAGGGCGGACTCTAA
>NW_015290443.1:0-307 GCF_001447785.1 Gekko japonicus | reverse complement strand
AGGTGTCGGAGGCCAGCCAGGTCAGTCTCCCACCCAGCTCGATAGGAGGCATAGTTCCTCAGAAGGGAGTTCTGCCACTGGGACTTGCTTCTAGGACTCCACAGGAAGCAGTTGGAGGCCCAGCCTGGTCACCCAGAGCAGTAACCTGGGGCTGCACTGGCTGGTGGAAATGCAGGGTCGGCTCCTGCCGCAGTTCCTTGCTGGATGCAATTAAAGCACAGGAATTTCGGGCAAGGCCCCAAAGATGGATGGAACCTCGGGGGCAGAGCGAATTGAGGGGCCTCTTTCTCCCACACTCCTAGAAGAG
>NW_015290442.1:0-307 GCF_001447785.1 Gekko japonicus | reverse complement strand
GAGCAAGGGAGACCTTTACCTTTTATGGCTGTGGAGGGACAGACCACTTGTGGGCTCCCTGTCCTCAGTCACCAGGAGAGAAAATTTCGTTCGTCTTTAAGGTTCCTCCAGACTTTTATTTTACCACAGGCCAATAAAGCTACCCAACTGAAACTGTTTTCATAACCTATGTAAAGTTTAATTTCTATGAGAGAGGGTAATGACAAGAGAGAGCCATTCTTAACAAGGTAGTTTTTTAAATG
Organism: Gekko japonicus; assembly: GCF_001447785.1. Lineage (NCBI taxonomy): Eukaryota > Metazoa > Chordata > Lepidosauria > Squamata > Gekkonidae > Gekko > Gekko japonicus. Next base: position 65 of record NW_015290442.1, on the reverse strand, counting down.
GGCTATCTTTTCACTAATTTATCACTTTATTAAATGGAAGAAGAAGAGGGAGAGATTGGATTTAT
>NW_015290441.1:0-307 GCF_001447785.1 Gekko japonicus | reverse complement strand
CCGCCCCCCCGAAGATTACGCCTATGCTTGGAGGACTGTGCAAAACACACTTGTAAATATTTACATCTGGTGCCTTCCTGCCAGCTCCCGTCCCCCGTCCTCCCGGCAGAGGTCTTTCTGCTCTTCTCCCAGCGACTTTGATCTGGGAGCTGCTGCTGAGCAGCCAAAACTTTCCGCCAAGTCTCGTGAGCTCGCAGCCAGCTTCCCTCCCACCGCCCTGGCCAAGTCGTGCGGCTGGAGAATTAAGGAACCGATTTTGGGAGCACGTCCCAAGAAAGACGGAGTGACCCAGTTGCACACTTGGCAC
>NW_015290440.1:0-307 GCF_001447785.1 Gekko japonicus | reverse complement strand
CCGGGGCCTTAGTTCTCCAGACACAGCTTGATTTTCATCACTCAAGTGGACCATATACAAACTCTGTATGTGGAGCCACTGGTGTACAGGAGAGTTGCCCAGCACCTGAAGTCAGGTACCAAAAAATTCCAGCCAGCTTGTACCAAGGGGCAGAAAATGAAACTGATTTAACTCTTCATTTTGATATCGATTATTTTCCTCTGTCATGTCTTGCAGTTGCCTTATGTTTACTTTACACCCACAAGAACAAACTGTTTTAAGTTAGTCCTTATGGGATCTTAAAGCAAACAGCTAAATCTAACTAAAG
>NW_015290439.1:0-307 GCF_001447785.1 Gekko japonicus | reverse complement strand
CACAGGGTGGTTGCCAGGGATAAATGGAGAAGAACGTGATGTCAAACACTTCAGATCCCCATTAACGAGAAGAGTAGAAGCACAGATGAGATAAAGAAATGGTGTGGGGTTTTCTTCTCTATGCTGGTATGCTAACGACAGAGGAGAGAGCCTTTGGGAATGTGCCAAGTTCCGTCCCCTCTAAGCAACCGTAGTGAGCCAAGATTACCCATCCTTTCTCTCCATTGCAAATTCCGCATAGCAGAGGATTAACTCATCCATACTGGTGTCGTGCCTAAATCCACACAGGCCAGCTGTGGCAGAGAAC
>NW_015290438.1:0-307 GCF_001447785.1 Gekko japonicus | reverse complement strand
TCACATGGAGACTCTTCTTGCCATTTGATGCCCCACTGGGGACTCCGGAGTATTCTCTGCATGACGAGATGGGGATAAATGGCAGTCCACACTAGACCTCATGGTGGACTGGGAGACATCGTCTGAAGGAGCCAGCCAGGACAGGGAATACCACGCAGGCTGGATGTGATCAGTGGAACGTTGCTTCCAACCCAGCATGGTTCGGTTGCCCATAATGGTTTCTCTGAACATTCTCATGATGTAGACCATGGAATACAACCTCATGTGACCCAACTGTTTTAGCTGCAGAACATAAGAACATAAGAGA
>NW_015290437.1:0-307 GCF_001447785.1 Gekko japonicus | reverse complement strand
AAAATCCTCTCTGCGCTTGTCGCCGTGCAAAGGAAGCAAAAACGTATTACGCTGCGTACTAAATCTGGTGCCTGGAGACACGATTCCAAATAACGGCATTTGTCCGCTGAACTGATACGACATCCAGGAGGCTGGTGGAGCCTTCCTTCTAGCAGGAAACCACTGTGCTCCTCTTGGCTAGATATGGAACTTGGTTTATAATCTCATTGCCCTTCTCTTTCACATAAAGGAGCTCAAATCTGACTGTAAAGCAGGGGCCTGCAGCAGCCAATGGGAGCTGCAGCTCAGTGACAGAGCCTCTGCTTGG
>NW_015290436.1:0-307 GCF_001447785.1 Gekko japonicus | reverse complement strand
GACTGGGAACTGTGCCGGAGGGAAAATAGCAGAATTGCTTCGTGAGTCCCCGAGGAGGGGAGGGGGGAGGGGCCGGGGGAGCGGATGGGAGAGGGGGCTATGAGCCTGGAGGGGGAGGAAGGGGGGGAAGGAAAAAAAGAGGGCACCTTACTGCTGGTGGAAGTTTCAGTTTGGTCCCCGCTGGGAGTCGCGGGCCAGGAGAGGCGAGGAAAAGTGCCCTGTCGCCCTCCCCTCAGCAGCCCTGCCGTCGCCAGCCATGAGCCGTCGCCGCCAGCCACGAGCCCTATGAGGAGAGCTGGGGGGGGGG
>NW_015290435.1:0-307 GCF_001447785.1 Gekko japonicus | reverse complement strand
TTCCTTTTCATTTTGTATATTCTCACTTTCCTGTTGGTCGGTTATCTTTTGCTGTTGTTGTTTTCTTGGCTGTGATCTCCAGTGTGGTAACTGCTGATGGGTTACTTGCCGCTCATTTACTTCTTCCACAAAACAAACAGCCAGTCCTCGCTTTCCTCCAGTACCTTGCAGTAGAAGGTGATTTGGAAAAGCTCAGGAGGCCTTACCTTTGTGTCTGCAGGAAATACCCATTCAGAAGACGCAGCCTCCATTGTAAAAGGATGCTTGGCTTGCAGCCTCCTGACATTTTGTGATTGGCCCCAGCATC
>NW_015290434.1:0-307 GCF_001447785.1 Gekko japonicus | reverse complement strand
TGGCCTGCCTCTCCACAGCAGAGGCAGAGTCTTTGGTGCATCCGCTGGTCTCACACCAGCTCCTTTGGCTTAGGTCGAGGGGTATTCAGGATCATTCCTGGAGTTTTGGATACACTTTAGGGGTGTGCATTTTAATCATCTGGAGACGGTTTTCAGCATCTCCCGCTTCTCTCACCCATGCCGCCAAAGATACGGGGTTCACACTGTGGAGCATGGTCTCCAGGATCTGGTGGTTCAGCCCCAATCGATACTGCTCCACGAGCATGACTTTGGGACATCCTTGGATCTTTGCAGCATACATCTTAAA
>NW_015290433.1:0-307 GCF_001447785.1 Gekko japonicus | reverse complement strand
AACTGTAAGAGCGAGAGACGAGCTGTCTCGCTGGGGCCCACCTGTCCTGTCCGGATCCATGCTGTTCGGCACGACGACGTGGTCCGCCTGCTCGCTGCGCCCGGAAAGCGCCTCTCGCTTGCGCTGGATCTCTGCACTCTTCCGGGTGCGCAGCCCTTCCCTGATACCCGACTTGGCCGACAGGGGGTGGATGGAGAAGCACGAGTTCTCGACGTGGTGGAGGTAGGGCACCTCTCTGATGCCGTTCCGGTCCAGGTTCAACTGCTTCAGGCTAAGGAGGCAAAGACGAGGGCAAGGAGGGCAGTGG
>NW_015290432.1:0-307 GCF_001447785.1 Gekko japonicus | reverse complement strand
ATTGCTTCTGTAATTTCACATGGGGAAATTTGATCATTTAAGAGTTTTTTCTGGACTTCAGTGAGTTTCTTTTTATTATACTTAAGTAAATAATCTCTTATTTGTTGATAGTCTTGTGGTGTTTGTTTATATAAGTTCTTATAAAAAAGTTCTACAATACTTTTCAGCTCATGTGATTTATATTTTGTCTCAGAGTTTTCATCTTTTAAAGCCAAAATTGTCCGCTTCTCTTTTTCTCTTCTAAGCTTGTATGCTAGCCAGCGGGTGGGTTTATTAACATTTTCAAAATAGTACAGCTTGGTATATT
>NW_015290431.1:0-307 GCF_001447785.1 Gekko japonicus | reverse complement strand
TTTAGGTATATCCCACCTTAATTAAGCCAGTGTGGTGTACTAGTGAGAGTGTCAGACTAGGACCTAGGAGACCTTGTTTCAGATCTCCACTCTGCCATGGGAATTTGCAGGGTCATCTTGGGCCACTCAGACACTCTCAACCTAACTCATCAGGTGGTTGTAAGGATAAAATGGAGGAAAGGACAACAATATAAGCTGTTTTGGGTCCTCACTGGGAAGAGAAAGGCATTGTATAAAGTAAATTTCATCTTATTAAGTCTAGTTCCAAAGGTAGGTAAAGGCTTGGATTTAAATCAGTTTAGTCCTG
>NW_015290430.1:0-307 GCF_001447785.1 Gekko japonicus | reverse complement strand
AAGTCTGCAGTTTCCTTTCTTATACCCAGAACACGGCCAAACTTTCTCCAGTATTCAACATCGGCAACCGTTCCTTTCCAATCTCACCATTCAGATTTTGAACAGAGGAGTTTCACATTTCAAATCTGAGTTTAGAATTTAAATGTGAAATGTTAAACTGAAAAAGAGGATTGTGGGTGTGCTACTGCTCTACTGAGCAAAGTCAGAAGTGTTCCTCTGGCAGATAATTCCTCCCATAGAAGAGTTACTTAAATTGGGGGAAGGCTTATTGGGCTGGAGGAGACTTGCCAGTCCCTTCTCTGGGTTG
>NW_015290429.1:0-307 GCF_001447785.1 Gekko japonicus | reverse complement strand
ATTTTTGGAATGGCTGAACCAACTGCATGGCAGCATAAAATTTGTAGGACAATATAGTCAACAGAGAGCCAAATGCTTGGATACTATTATTTATAGATCTCTTGATAATTAGGTGGCTTTTGCCCCTTATAACCCCCACACACACTGATTTTAACACCTACTTTCACTTTTATTCTTTTCATCCTAGTCATCTAAAGAAAAACCTGCCATATGGGCAATATCTCAGAGTACAAAGAAAGTCTTCAACACTTCAGTCTTGAATTCACAAACTTACTCATCAACTTTCAACTCAAGGTTACCCTTATGA
>NW_015290428.1:0-307 GCF_001447785.1 Gekko japonicus | reverse complement strand
AATAGGCCACGGGATCCATCCCATTGGCCCTTTAGTAGGTGACAAGCTGACAGACAAAGATACGCCCATCTGGACGGCCCAGACCACCTCCATGCGGCAAAGGACGCCCAACTGGCCCCCCAGTCGGCTTGTGCATAGGACTGATGCTGCACCCTCCGTGCAGGGGGGGGGCTGGCAGAGGTCTGCTGGCAACACAGGCGGTTCCCCAGGGGCAGACGGGGAATCCAGCAAAGTGAAGGTGAGAGGGCAGGAAGCAGGTGGACGGATCCTCTGTTACACCTTCTGAACCTTGCGAATGAGGGAGAGC
>NW_015290427.1:0-307 GCF_001447785.1 Gekko japonicus | reverse complement strand
TAATCTTGGACCAGCCTTTGGAAACTGGGTCGGAGAAAGGATTCCAGAGACTACAGTCAGTGTCTCCCTGTGAACTAAGGCCACTAGATACAGGTGGTAGGATAACCTTGATCATGTCTCCTACCAGCTTATTCTAGTTTAGAATATACAGGGTGGAGTCAGATGAACTGTTGCCCTCAATCAGCTCCTCCTTAACCTCTATACCAGTGTTCTGATGTTTTACAGGAGCTAGATCCCCAGTATCTCCAGGAATTTTCCAAACCAAGCCTGAGATGTCAATCCTACCTGCACTGCCAATAATCACTTG
>NW_015290426.1:0-307 GCF_001447785.1 Gekko japonicus | reverse complement strand
TGTTTCATGGTTTGGTTTGTGCCCATCCCTGATAGTTTCTTCCCATACCTCTAAGGACCAAACCCTTGTTTTGAAAAGATTATGTGCCATAATCAAGGATTTCTCGATTGTGGGCATGCCAGGAAAACTGACAATAATCAGCACTGGGATGTGCTAATCCAACCTGTCTTTTAAAAGATGGATTGCCAATGAAGCTCTCTAGTTTGCCTCTGGAGTGGTGTCAACATCAGAATCAGGGCAACCTTGAACACTGTTTTTCTTTCACAACTTCCCCCCAAAGCTATTGCTTCATATCCTTCCAGCACAC
>NW_015290425.1:0-307 GCF_001447785.1 Gekko japonicus | reverse complement strand
CCCAGGGACTGTAGAAACACCATGTCTCCAACTGCCAGGACTGGTATTTCTTGGTCCGTCCACACTTCCAAACACCAGTAGATGCTCTTCAGGAATCACAGTCCTCCCCACCCTCTTACCGCCTTTCCCTAGAAGGAATGCTTGGCCTGCTACCTGCGTGGAGGAAAATCCCCCATAGGGGTTCTGCTGCGAAACAAGGGTGCGCGTGGCTTGAGAAGCTTCTTTGAGGTCATCTGCAGACACCTCCGGTTTGGAGAGGAGAGCCAGGAGTCTGTAGGCTACCGTCTCGGGCTCTGAGGAGGATCTG
>NW_015290424.1:0-307 GCF_001447785.1 Gekko japonicus | reverse complement strand
TGGATGTCTAAAAGCTATGCAGAACAACATGACAAATGGATGGTACATTGATTCAGGGACCACTAGCCACATGACAAGCAACCAGGAATTCTGTCAAGTTCAGGCCAATTTGCTTTCGATTTCTAGCAGTCCTGGTTCTTATCACTGTACCTTCGCTTGCCATTTCAGATTCCTAGGGGTGGAGCGAGAATTGTTGGAGTGTATGGGAGTAGACATTTCGTAACTTTCTTGAAGAGGCATCCCAAGATAGTTCTTGTGAGACTGTCCTTGGAGATCCATATGCCAGGCTAGGTTAGATAGGGCATCA
>NW_015290423.1:0-307 GCF_001447785.1 Gekko japonicus | reverse complement strand
TAGTTGATGCAAATACCTGTTTGGCAGGTGATTGAGTTATTTGGTGCCAAACCAAACACACTAGGTGACTGGCTCATACCTGACTGACACAATCAAACACTGTACATTCAGACGCTGAACACATCTGTAGCAAAATCTGTGGCTTCCCTATTTGCAATCTGGGCCTGATAAGCATCAAATTAACCAGGCAAAATAGGCAAGGCTGGAACAGAAGCACAAGCTCATTATCCCCCCCCCCCAATGTATGACATATAACGAAGATAATGGGTAAAAGTGGGGAATAGAGAGTGGGAAGAACAAGTCTACA
>NW_015290422.1:0-307 GCF_001447785.1 Gekko japonicus | reverse complement strand
AGATATGCTTCCGTCAGATCTATGGAACAAAGGTATTCTCCAGGCATGAGTGCTTCTGTGATGGATTTCAAGGTCTCCATGCGAAAGTGTTTTAGTTCTATGAATTTGTTTACATATTTCAAATCCAATATCGCTCTCCAGTCTCCGTTTCGTTTCGGGACCGTGAAAAAGATGGAGTATACCCCTGTTCCCTGATCCGACAGAGGAACCGGTTCTATCGCATGGATGAGGAGTAGGTGGTTTATTGCTTCCCTCATTCTGCGTCTTTTTTCCTGATTCTTGTGAGTGGGCGATATCAGGAACCGGG
>NW_015290421.1:0-307 GCF_001447785.1 Gekko japonicus | reverse complement strand
AGGAGATACCGCCGTTTATTTTCTTGGGACGGGGAGGGGGGGCTCCACCATCACCACCCCCTTTTCCTAGAGACCTGTTCGGCCTCATCACTCGTAGATTTGAAAAGACCGACTGACATTCACTGTAAAGTTTTTTTAAAAAAATTACTGTATGCTGCAGGTACCGTGAAGGGGTCATGTTTGTAATAGTGTCAATGATGGTTTAATTGTTTGGTGTTTTAATGTGGCTTGGATTTTTAAAAGCCAGTGTGGTGTAGCGGTGGGAGTGTCCGTCTGGGATCTGAGAGGCCCAGGTTCGAATCCCTAC
>NW_015290420.1:0-308 GCF_001447785.1 Gekko japonicus | reverse complement strand
CCTAGAAGATTGTCAGATCCCAACAAGAAGCTCTCCTGAGGCTGCAGTGATCGTATGAGAAGCTCCTGGAAGCTATTGACACGGTTGCCCATTGTCGTCCATCACCACCATCTAGGCAGAACCCAGTGCCTTGATTTACTACTGAGTTGAGTGACTCAAAGAGCGCCAGATGATGCCTGGAACAATGTTAGTTGAAATCTCAAACCAAATTGCACAGAGTGGTTTGTAGAGCTTATTGGAAGAGTGAAGGCTTCAGAGAAATCCTACTTCACTTATTGCATCAACCAGGGGTCGTTTCGTAGAAAAAG
>NW_015290419.1:0-307 GCF_001447785.1 Gekko japonicus | reverse complement strand
TTATTCTCATTTATCTTTTCCAACAGAGATTGGGCCTTTAAAAAGCAGGTCTTTGACCCTCTGTCTGGTCTCCACTGGTAACGCTGTCAATCGCAACCAGGCATGCCTCCTAACTACCAGTGATGTAGCCATAAACTTAGCTGCAGCGTCCGCTCCATGTCTGCCCGCACTGATCTGTTGCCTAGACAGACTGATCGCTTCGGTCTGAAGGAGTTTGGCCAACCCTCTTTTATCTTTGGGAATCAGCTCCAAGTATGAGGTAAGTTTTTCCCAAAGGAAGAGCTGATAGCCTGCCATTATTGCCTGG
>NW_015290418.1:0-307 GCF_001447785.1 Gekko japonicus | reverse complement strand
CTAAGTGCCCTGTGGGAACCAGTCTGGAGCCCAAGTCAACAAGAAGTCTTTTTCATGAGTTTCTCAGGAGTGACTCCCATGCAACGTAAACCTTGCTAGAAATTCTCTTTGGCCGTGCATTTCTACAGGAGCTTCTCTGTGTGCTTCTTGTGCCTGGAAGTTCTCTGGGCAATTTTCTCTTTTCACTTTTCAGTGGATGTACGTTTGTTTGAGTCGAAACTTCCTTACCAGCTTTCTTCAAATATTTATTTCCTGCTTTTCTTCCCTAAGGGGCCAAAACGACATACACAAATAGAAAGACAATGTA
>NW_015290417.1:0-307 GCF_001447785.1 Gekko japonicus | reverse complement strand
TCCCTGGTGTGACCTCATCACACCTGGTCCCACTTCCGTTGCCTACTTACCCTAATGAAATGGCTATTCATTTAGCCTCTCCTATCCATAGCCTCTCCTATCCTGTACTCGATCATCAGAAAAACAGGAGACTGCTTTCGGTTTACACCGAACACACTCATCAAATACTATTAGCAACTCTCATGCAAACTGTCATGCGTTTCCCTAGGTCTCTGTCCATCCATGGAAAGGCCAGACCTCTCCCAAAACATTGTTCTGTACCCTGACAAGTCAATCACGGTATTGTTTTAGGGGGCACACATGTCAG
>NW_015290416.1:0-307 GCF_001447785.1 Gekko japonicus | reverse complement strand
TAAGCCACTTCGAGTGTAATGAAGAAGCAAGATATATTTTTCTTAAAAAAAATACATAGAAAAGATAATTAGGGCATATTTATTCCAGCCCTTCTCAAAATTCACTCTTGTATTCAACTGTTGAAAGTAGGAATCCCACAGTGGGTTGAAAATATATCTGGAATTCACCGAGCACAGCATCAACCCATCAGCAGTTAAGAGTCAAACTACTGATGGGCTGAAGCTGTGCTTGGTGAATCTGCAGACCTCCTAGCTAGAAGAAAGTTAATTTATATTTCTGAGAAACAACAGAAGACGACTTTTTTTT
>NW_015290415.1:0-307 GCF_001447785.1 Gekko japonicus | reverse complement strand
TATTTAAAACATTTATATACCCAGCTTTCTACTGAGCATTTCAGGACCTACGGCAGGCAACAACAATCTAACGACAACAACATAAAAACAATTGGGTAGAAATGAACATTACAAGATTCTGGCTTTTCACTAGGTCTACCCACAGCGCTGGCCATAGTGCCATTTTCCAGATAGGGCTAATTCAATGACTCTCACTTCAAGAACAAGGAACTCTGTTTCAATACCCTAAGTTCTAAAGTCAAGCACGAAGGATGCTTCAGGCTATGTTTGTTCCCACCACCACCTTGACCTGGATAGCCCAGGCTAG
>NW_015290414.1:0-307 GCF_001447785.1 Gekko japonicus | reverse complement strand
TTGTAGTAGAACAAACCGAACCACATTCCAACTGAACTGTGGATTTCCCCAAAGCCAAATTCAAAGAAAAATTGGAGGCTTCTCTTTAGATGAAACATCTAAGGAATTTGACGGGGGAGTTAAGAGAATTCCAATAGGACTTCCGAACTTTCTCAGAAGGGCTGAAAATGTTCTGGCTGTTACTAGATTTACCCTACAGTGAAATCTGAAGAGGATGCAGAGATTGCTCCTCAAGCTAAACATCTGAGAAATTCGGAGGGAAGCTAACAACCAGAAGAAAAGCTTCATGAAAATGAGCAAGTTTTTT
>NW_015290413.1:0-307 GCF_001447785.1 Gekko japonicus | reverse complement strand
GCAATGAAGTTTGGGGTTGTTGTGTAATCTCGGTTTCACTCAGGTGGTTTTGCCCGTCTCCGCCTGATCTGAACCACACCGTTTGTGCCATCGGGTCCCTTCCCCCCTCCCCGCACCCTGGTAGAGGTACACAGTGCCACGAGTCACCCTTGCAGCTTTTCCAAATGTCTATCTAGCCTTGCTCGCAATCTGCTGTGACTCTAAGTTTCTGTCAATGGTGGGTGAGCGCCTGGGGTTCCATTTCAACAGCCCCTGGGACAAACAAGCATGTGGACTGCCTATTCGAGAACACATCCGGCCTGTGCTG
>NW_015290412.1:0-307 GCF_001447785.1 Gekko japonicus | reverse complement strand
TCTATGGTTTTGTGTCATTATTGTTTCTTTAATTTTTGTTTTCTTGGGGGCTGTACTTTTATGGTTTTCCATCCAAACTGGACAAAATTCAGGGGGATTGTAGTATTCCATGAGGACACCAACGTTACCAAATTTCAGACAGATAGAATAAAGAGGCTCCGTATTTTGAGGCTGTGAAAGGCACCCATGTTTAACATTTAAGTTCATGCAAGAATGGATAGGAAAGATTCCAAAAGTAACACAGACAGCACTGTAGCTAGTTAGCTTGAAAAGCCTTAGCACAAGGAAGAGGGAACTAACAAGGCAA
>NW_015290411.1:0-307 GCF_001447785.1 Gekko japonicus | reverse complement strand
TTCGTGTCCATCCCTAGTTGTATCCCAATATACTAAAAACCACCAAAAACCCTGGTGCCTTGATGCACAAAAAAGCCAAATGGAGGCTTGAAGATCTGAAGTCTGAAGTCTCACACATGCATATAACCAAACTATATACTAGCTTGTCTTCCCAGAGTGTTTCCCCTCCCACTTGCTACTTAGGTGTGTGGCCTAGGATTGGCCAGTGTGGCATACCTAGCATAGCTAAACATCATAGGACATTATTTCTCAGTCTACTCTGGCTTTGGGTGAGTATTTAGGGTTGCCTCTGGAGGGATGAGACAGA
>NW_015290410.1:0-308 GCF_001447785.1 Gekko japonicus | reverse complement strand
CCACCCATCTTGATCTGTGTCATCTTAAGAAAGCTAGCAGGAAGGGGGGGGGGGAGCGCTTTGCAGTTAGTTTGCGCATGTATTCTCTGTGGACGGCAGGGACACTCACTCAGCACGGCAAGTGACCGGGCAAAGGCACCCGTTCCAAAGACTTCCCAAATGGGAATTGAAGCCCAAGGCAGCGCCACTCTGGAGTGCCCCCCTGCTGACCACAACGCAGAGATGTTGAGTGGCCAAAAACGAATGGGCCAGTAACAGATCCTGTTGGTCAGCCGTGTTGGTCAGAAGAAGAAGAGGAGGAGGAGATT
>NW_015290409.1:0-307 GCF_001447785.1 Gekko japonicus | reverse complement strand
GGAGGGCCCCCCGCTCCCAGCTCCCTCCCAGGACCGTTGGTGCTCATCCCGTCTGGTGAGTTGTGCCTAGGGGGCCTTGCGGGGTCTGTCAGGGTTCCCGGCGCCCAGTCTGTGCGTCCCGCGACCTCTGGGGCGGGACACGGCCTAAGCGCAAAGACTCGGGGGACCATGTGATTGGGATACAGCGCTTTATTTTGCTCCGGGGCAAACGGTCACGCCTCCCCCCTTGCGTTATCTGGCCTGTGTGACCAGGGCCTATATGAACTTTGCCCATTTTTTGTCTTGTCTAGGCTGTGCTCAAGGTCTC
>NW_015290408.1:0-307 GCF_001447785.1 Gekko japonicus | reverse complement strand
GGGCTTTTTCTACCAAAAAAAAAAGCCATGAAAGAGATTCTACCCTGAAAATGTTGTTGGTCTCTACGGTGCTACTGGGCTGGAATGTCGCTGTTTTCTCTCCCGATACTTCTTCAGTTGACCGGAGACAAAAATTTGGGGTGTGATCCTCTGCAGAGTTAGGGTACCTTCAGATGTGCGCCTTATAATAATGTTTGGCTTGCGTGGAGCATTTTCAGGACTGGTGGTGGTGGGAAGTGCCATCAAATCTCAGCTGATTTACGGTGGCCCTGTAGGGAAGGGGTGTCGAACTCATTTGTTAGGAGGG
>NW_015290407.1:0-308 GCF_001447785.1 Gekko japonicus | reverse complement strand
CTCCTTCTCCTCCTCCTCACTTGGCCTTCAGAGACACGGCTCCGCTATGGCTCATTCACATTTCACCTCCCCCCCATTCCACTCTTTTGTTCATTTATTGAACACTTTCCAAAGTACATTTATAGTCTCACCTTTGTTCACACTCTACATAGTCCATTCCATTCATCAGTCTTTTCCTCTGTTTCCAACATGCACAGAAGCATCATACAGCTTTTCTTTAGGCAATAATTAAATAGGCTTTTTCGTGGCACACTTACAGCAAGACAGGAAAAAATTAACTGACATATATACAACACCACTAATACATT
>NW_015290406.1:0-308 GCF_001447785.1 Gekko japonicus | reverse complement strand
CAACCTGGCCAGTTAGTGGAATTACTATGGCAGCCAGGTGGATCAAAATGGAAGGTTAGATGCATGGCGAAGGAGCATGACCCCAGCAGCCACATCACTCACCCAGCAATGGAGGGAGGATGAACAGGGGCCATATCTACCTGCAGATTTTTGGGCGAAATGGTGTCAGTTATGGGGAAAGTATAAGAATGCAGTGATTTGGCAGCAGGTCATTGGGGTTCTTCGGAACAACTGATCAACTTATGACGATTCTGGAGGAAATTACTGGAGTGGAGCCTGGGTTCAAGTTAGGGTTGCCAGCTCTGGAT
>NW_015290405.1:0-307 GCF_001447785.1 Gekko japonicus | reverse complement strand
TGGTCTGATTCAGTATAAAGGCAGCTTCAAGTATTCATCGAACTCCGCTCATGGGATCAGCCAAGCTAAATGTTTAGAACATAGAAAGGAATCAATCCCTGTCTCCTGCCTCCATAGCCCCCTCTGTCCATCTGCCACATTCTTAAGGACTGCCTTCTTCTCCCATAGGAGCCTACCCAACCATTCTGGTCATCTTTGGAGGCCTTGCTCTGGGTACCCCCGTCAAAGGAGACCAGATGGGTAACAAGCCAAGAAAGAGCCTTCTTGGTTGTGGCTCCAGTCTTTGGAATGCCTTTCCCAGGGAGAT
>NW_015290404.1:0-307 GCF_001447785.1 Gekko japonicus | reverse complement strand
CCTCAGTCTCCTTTTTTTGTGAACTAAACATGCCCAGAAGGTACCTACCAACACCTGTTGAAGCCTGGGCTGATGGGTAGCTGCTCAGTAATAGTTCCTTGCCTGGCTCCTTTATGACCTTGCCATCTGTACAGGAGGCAGTGCAGAGTGTTTAGACCTGGAAACTGAACAAGCAGCCTGCCTCTCCAGCAGTGCAAGCGGCTGCAGTGGAGGTGACAACGAAACACCCAGTTGTGCGAAATGGGTCTTTCCTGTACCATGATGTGGTTAAACCAAGGACAAAAATGCAGAAGCAAAGTTTGAACTC
>NW_015290403.1:0-308 GCF_001447785.1 Gekko japonicus | reverse complement strand
TTTGACCTTCAGCCACTACACCAGCTCTCATCTACCTGCCAGCTTCCCAGTATCCTCCCCATTCCCTCTTCCTCGGATAGCGTAGTTACTGTTAAAAGTCTTGGGAAGCACCGTCCCTCCCCGTAAGCTGAGGCCTCTGTCTAATGCAACATGAGTGAATGTCAGTTAAATCTAAATCTCTTATGAGAAGCTGACACCTACTTAATTTTAGCAGATGGTTACCTTTTGTCAGTGCTTTCACCAGTACTTTGTCCAGAGACTCTGTTATGGGAAGAAAACATAAAATATGTTGAGAACTGGGGGGGGGG
>NW_015290402.1:0-308 GCF_001447785.1 Gekko japonicus | reverse complement strand
CCCCTGTGTCTTAAAAAGCAGCTCGTTTTCATTTTCCGATTATATAAACAGAGGACCCATGAGGACTCGAGGGGGGGGGAACTTAACATTGTAATTTCCTCTTTCCATTTTGTTGTTCTTCTTTACTTCCCCCACGCAATGGCCATTGCCTTTCCTTCTCTTGCACTCGCTTTACCTACCTTTTTATCTCCCCTTCCATCTTCAGCTTCTGCTCTCCCCACTGCCTCAAACTCATCTTTCTGCTCCCTTCCAACCTCTCCAGCTTTCCCTTTTGACCTTTTTTTGCTCTTCCTGCCTCCAGCTTTACC
>NW_015290401.1:0-308 GCF_001447785.1 Gekko japonicus | reverse complement strand
CTCCTCTATTTTTCACTCCTCTGGAATGAGCGAGCTCCGAGCTTTGCTCTGTGACTAAGCGACTTCCGATCCATCACCACCGGGATGCTTCTGCCTGCGCCGCTGCCTCTCCGGTGCAAAACCCAGATTCAAATGCGGCTTACCAGCTGTGAAATTATTCATAACCTTTCTGGAATCAGGGAGAAGCCTCACACTCTCCAGCCTGTCAAAGAAGCAGTCGGCTTTCTTCTCGGAATGAAGCCTGCAAACTGCCTCCCAGCCTGGGACGGTGTTTCCCAATTACACGGCCACGGATAAACGACAGGCGA
>NW_015290400.1:0-308 GCF_001447785.1 Gekko japonicus | reverse complement strand
TCAAACCACTGAAAATGGATAGTATGTACCAGTTCATAATAAAATACATACATTGGCTTGGGTCTGGTGATGTGCAAATGGAAAAAGAAATCTGCTTAGTATGGTTCTGCTTGCATAAGTGACTCTGCAAGATCTGACACAAGATCTCCCACTCACCTCCTCATATGCTCATATACACAGCAGGGGAACCGTTCTGAGAATGAAGAAACTGCTCAGTTCATTTATTTTATTTTATTTTCTGTTTTGGTATTTTTATATGCGCATATGTGTATGTGTGCACATGCATGTGAGTGCACCTGGAAGTCATG
>NW_015290399.1:0-308 GCF_001447785.1 Gekko japonicus | reverse complement strand
GCTGCGCTGCAAGAGGAGGCAAACTGCGATTTTGCTCCTGGGAGGGAGAAACCATCTCTGGAAACGAGGGAGAGCTGCGGACGAATAGAAGAGCAGGCAGGAGGAAACCTGATACTGCAGAAAACGTCAAAGCAGGGCAGCTCTGTACAAGGGTGGTGATTCCAGTGTAGTTAATGAAGAGTTCCGCTGTCAGCAGTTCTTGCTCTTAAGCTCTTCCCAGCAACTGCAGCTCTCCCAAGAAAAATTGTTCAGCTCCTCCCAGCTAGCAGTTCCAGCTCTGGCTTCCCTGTCCTTCTTGGCTCCAAAGC
>NW_015290398.1:0-308 GCF_001447785.1 Gekko japonicus | reverse complement strand
CCAAATGCATTGCCAAGGAAAGAGAGCAGATGTCGTGCAGGAGGTGGTAAGCAATTGCTTAAGTCAGTCAAAGTTGAGTGATTAGTCTACGGCTGACTAAATTCCTTTATGATTCATGGAAATATGACTGGTGCCTCAACAGACAACAACTGGCACAGGGCAGGAACACGGAGATCCATGGAGATACAGAACCCCACCCAGTAGCCTCTGTGAACAGTTGCCCTGTTCTGTTTATCCAAGCAGGGGGCCGGGGAGAGGTCTTCTTACTTGCACCTCACTGATGGGTAAGGTAAAGGTAAAGGTTCCCT
>NW_015290397.1:0-308 GCF_001447785.1 Gekko japonicus | reverse complement strand
GTTCAGCTATTTCCAGTCTGAATATGTATCTAATTTTGTTTTTTCCTTGAGAGGCAAGCCTGGCACCAAATTCTTCACATTAATATCAACACATTTTCTGTGTTATTTTGTGTTATATGTATATGAAATTAAACAAAGCAATGCTTCCCACCCTTGAAGATAGACTTTTCAGCTCATCCCTAAATTTGGCCACCAGAGGCTATGAGATCTCATAACACACACAAAACAAAATGGGTTGAACCCCTGGATTGTTGACCATACTTTCCCCACCCCTGCATTAGTAGAATGGGATATGGAAGAGAAGAAGA
>NW_015290396.1:0-308 GCF_001447785.1 Gekko japonicus | reverse complement strand
TTTCATGTGCAATGCGCTGTGTGCATATACTGCCGCCCAGCAGCCTCCTCCTTCCCCTGTTGGTTGCCTTCCTGCATGTGGGAAACAGAGAATCTGCAGTGTAGGAAAAAATACATTACAAGTATGATGTCCGTCCAGTCGGTATGTACATTTGCACCCTCAAGTCACAGCTGACTTATAACATCCCCCAAGAGGCTTTCAAGAGAAGTGAAAAGCAGAAGTACTTTGCCATTGTCTTTCTCTGCAGAGCTTTTCTTAGGGCTCCCAATCCAAGTGCCCACCCTTCTTAGCTTCTGAGATGTGATGAG
>NW_015290395.1:0-308 GCF_001447785.1 Gekko japonicus | reverse complement strand
TGATCTGGCAAATCTAAGGTTAGAATTCACTTCAGTGCCTCTGATGAAGTGAGCTCGGGCACACAAAGGTTTATGCCAGAATAAATTTTGGTCAGTTTTTTAGGTGCCGCCAGACTCCTGTTTCATTTTTGCAAACGCCTTAGGACCCGATTTCCAAAAGCAGAAGTCAAAAATACTGAGCATTGAAAGAGAGGCGTTGGCATGATGGCATTCGGTCAGCATCGTGATTTTCTCCACATGGGTCTCAGCTTCGTTCTGGGAAAGAATGAATACGTACGTTGCAGACATACAAACAAAATTGGAGATGC
>NW_015290394.1:0-308 GCF_001447785.1 Gekko japonicus | reverse complement strand
TAAATTAAATGGCAGAAAGAGGTTGCAGTTTCTATCATTCTCTGCAATCCAGTAATTTCTGAGTGTGCACTGAAAATGGCTATGGTCTGCCTGCCTGTGTGTTGACAAATGCTGGCAATTATGCAGAAACAAATGTGCTTGGAATTTTGCACGTTTTAAATTGCAAACATTTTGGGTTGTATGGGGTGCTCACTTGAGAGAACATAGGCTTTGTAAGCAGTGTGGTTTCAGTTTCCTATCATGTGACTTGCAGAAAGTATGATCCTAGTTATGACTTGGAAGTTTTGATCTCTGGATACATAAGAAAT
>NW_015290393.1:0-308 GCF_001447785.1 Gekko japonicus | reverse complement strand
TTGCTTGCTTGCTTGCTTAAAACACTTATATGACAACTGTCCAGAAACCTGCTCAAGGCAGCTAACAAAACAAAGCAAGGTGAAATAATAGAAACATAAAATGGTTAGAGCTGACAACCATTAAAAACCAGCTAATAAAAAACATAAAAGCCCAGTAGAAAAAAGGCCATGACTTTTTACCATACAGATGCCAAGTGAGAGATTGCTTGAAATGAATTTATGTTCATCTCCTTCTACATGCCAATGCAACAATACTGTTGATCGAAAACAAGTGAATGAATGCTTCAGGAAGAGGAGGAGGAGGAGGA
>NW_015290392.1:0-308 GCF_001447785.1 Gekko japonicus | reverse complement strand
CAGCTTAGAGGGAACACTGGTCTCTTCCCATTTTATGAACTGCATACTGGAAAGGATTTTAGCCAGAAGTGTATTTGACTGTAAACACAGGTATTTCTCGGCACTGAACCAGTCAATCAACACCTTTATCTTTTATTTTCATTGACAGCTTGCCAATAATCTTGGATGGGGTGTCGGAAGGAGAGATTTTTACCAGCTTACAGGGATTTCAAGATGGCATTTGTTTGGCTTTGATTTTTCAACGACTTGTGTGTAAAAGCATTTTTCTACCGCCATAGGTCATGCATTCCTAATGTACCTTGTATAGC
>NW_015290391.1:0-308 GCF_001447785.1 Gekko japonicus | reverse complement strand
AAAAAAAAGCCAGCCTGGCAATGTTTGTGACCTGGACCTCTATCGACAAGGAGGTATCCAGGACCACACCCAGGCTCTTCACTGTCTGCGCCGGTGTTAAGGACGCATGGTCACACATTATTGTTTGTTAACTTGTATTATGTTTTTTAACTTTGTTACCCACTTCAGGTGCAGCTTGTTGGAGGAAAGGTGAGTTCATCAGTATTTAAGTACATAAATAGCATTGCTGAGAAAACCAAACACGGTTCACATGTGATTTTTTTGGGGAGGGAGGAATTAATTTTTATCTACATTAGGTCACTTATGTT
>NW_015290390.1:0-308 GCF_001447785.1 Gekko japonicus | reverse complement strand
CAAATGAGTAAAACACATCCCAAAGAGTAGTATGTACATACTTGCTCAGGGTGAAGAAGAACCTAACTTAGGTTTGGGGTTGTGTACAGCTCAGTAAGAATCTTGCAAAGTAGCAAAATGAATGAGATTGGATCCCAGCCCCCCTCCTTGTGCACACATGCTCATGTCTATTGTTCAGTTTGGTATTGGACTAGACTGTGCAGCCCAAAGAAATATGTTTATTGCAGGACACGGCTGTAAATATGTAATTCTGGATCAAACCAATTCACTTCATTTGGCTGGAATTTGCTGCAACCTGATTTTTTTTT
>NW_015290389.1:0-308 GCF_001447785.1 Gekko japonicus | reverse complement strand
TTGTACTTTCACCTTATTTCCCTGATAATCAGTAAATTGGGTATAGAAAGGAATAATCTCTGGACCCTTATGTAGAAAAATCTGATAAGTCTCTGATGAAACAACAGAGAACCCCGACCCAGAGTTCACTTCCATAACACACAGAATACCTTGGGATAGTGACAGTTGCTGTCAATGTTTTCTATACACATGGCTGAATAGGATTAACAATATTCTCTGCTTCATCATATGATACTTGTACAGAGTGTGTGGTATTATGACTCTGGGGCTTCCTTTCTACTGTTTTCCTGGAGCTGGCTAGTTTTGCT
>NW_015290388.1:0-308 GCF_001447785.1 Gekko japonicus | reverse complement strand
AGTCCACAGCTTAGAGGGAGCGTGGGTCAGAGTTCAAGTTTTTCTATGAAAATCCCGAGTATGGGAACTGGTTGCCGTAAGGGAAAGGCCCTCTGTTCATGCACAGGATCTCTTTGTTGGCACATGCGTTCCGGAATCAGGGCTCGGGGTAGATCAGAGGAAAATGGAGCTTCCTTTCTGAGGGGGCTACAGCAGGAAAAGAAAACGGGGGCTGCAACATTCAGTCCGTTATTAGTTAGGTTAATTTATAAAGAGCCTGTCGATTGACTGACAAGGTGCCCCATATGAATATCTCTGCTGGATCAGAC
>NW_015290387.1:0-308 GCF_001447785.1 Gekko japonicus | reverse complement strand
GGGGGGGGGGGGGGGGGGGAGGAGACAAAGGTGCCAGGCAAGGAGACGGGACAGGCTTACCTTCCCTGGTTTCTCCTGAGCCCTGAGTGAAGAGGAGCTGGTACTGTTTGCTGGGGAAGTTGGCTGGGAAGAACCTGTTCATCACGGGGCTGAAAGGAGAGAAGCGGGAGACGGGGTTACTCCGGAAGCAGCGCCCGGGCAAGCAAGAGAAGCGCAGCTGGAGGCTGTCCACCGTGTCCCGGGTGCCAGCCCCAGCTGCGCCACGCACTCGCACGGTCCCCCTCGTGGGAAGATGCAAATCGCGGGGC
>NW_015290386.1:0-308 GCF_001447785.1 Gekko japonicus | reverse complement strand
GTCCACACTCTGTGGCTGACCTCTCTCAGCAATGAGGGCTATGTGTGTGCAGCCCACAGCCTCCATGACATTGGGGAATCTGTCAAATTCAGCAAAACCTGCCTTGATGGGCGCAAGGTTCCCCTCCTCGATAGGAAACCACACATGCTCCCAAAGTTGGGTGAGCATGGCATCCAGGAAGCTGTGAAGGCAGCAACTGGCCAAGGACTGGGACTTTTCGAGGACCTCTGCCACAACCCCAGGAAGTATCCTGTGGCTAGGAACCACAAGGAGTGGAAGATCTTCTGCAAGATGGGGATGGCATGGGG
>NW_015290385.1:0-308 GCF_001447785.1 Gekko japonicus | reverse complement strand
TATCTTTTAGTTATTTCACAATGCCACCAATGCTTTTTGAATGTGTACTTGACCGTTTTTACAGAGGCGTCGGGTTCATTTGTTATGAAGGCCCGGTCTGTAAATGTCACTTTGCCAGGCCAGCCCACATGTGCCACAAAATGTCATATCGGGGTCTGGAGACATAAACGCAAGCTCTCTCGGGATGGGCCGGCCAGGCGGGGAGCCAGGAGCCTCCAGCGGGGAGCCCCTCTCTTCTCTTTCCTGATCTCCTCTCCACTTGGAGATTGCCCCCCCCAGTCGACTCCCTCCTCCTGTCTGTTCAGCCT
>NW_015290384.1:0-308 GCF_001447785.1 Gekko japonicus | reverse complement strand
GCATCGCCAGTGCAAGCCAGGGTTAACATTAATCCTGGTTCTCTCACAAACCAGAAATGGGAGACCGTGGTTTGAAATGGGTTGAAGAGCCACCATTACCGAGAAGGGTAACTTCCGACACGGCGTCAAATGATGTGGAATTCACAATCACGGCTAATCCTGGTAAGGGAGGGGGACTTTTTCCCAAGAGGGAAGGAAGGAACATACATTCTCAGGGCTGACTCCCTGTCTGAAAACCATGGTCGAGCGGGAGCCGGTGCTGGCAAAGCACTAGTCTCAAGAGACAAGAACCTCAGGAGAGCCCTGCT
>NW_015290383.1:0-308 GCF_001447785.1 Gekko japonicus | reverse complement strand
CAATATATTTTATTGATACATGAAAATTTGATTACAGAACAATAAACAAACGTAATTTGGTGAAACAAAGCGATTACATTGGTGGACAAGTGCATTACAATTAACGATTAAACTGTGAAAGTTGTGAGATACATAAGTTTCAACTATAATTGATAAGAAACAGAAGTTCCATCTTAATGACATAATTTTCTGAACAATGATCTTCCGGAGATATAAGCAACCAATAGTATGTAATGATATTAAACTTTAATACAAATAAATTGGTTACCAGAGGTGTAGGGCATCTATTTCCTTGGGGGTATCATCAA
>NW_015290382.1:0-308 GCF_001447785.1 Gekko japonicus | reverse complement strand
GAGTAGAGAGAAACGGTTTGATGTCTCCACTGCAAAAGTAGGTGTGCCATTCTTATTTGAGTTATTGTCAACACCCTCAGAGCCACAGAAGAAGTCACAAATTTTAAACTGTTTTGAAGCTGGCAATAAACAGTTTTCCTCTTGTCCTCTCCCACGTTTGCCAGACGGCATAGCATAGGTCAATGAGGTGGGGCTTACCCCAATTTAAAACATTGAAACAGCTTCCTCAAAAACAGTTACTTGGTTCCGATCAAAACACTCAGCCTCTGCTTCCCTCCTGAACAAAGGAGAATTGTTTATCCTCTTGA
>NW_015290381.1:0-308 GCF_001447785.1 Gekko japonicus | reverse complement strand
AAAACATTTGGCTTATCACATAAGTACCACATAGGCACTTGCTAATTTCCACTTGTCAAGCTCCCGTCGGGAGAGTGTTTCAAGGACATTCTGTCAACATAGACAGTTAGGCTTGTCACATTAATTACATGGCAAAAATGCCAAAAGAAATAAAAATGCTCACCCAACCCCATTCGGGGTTTACAATAGAATTCAAGCCGTAGTCAAAATACAAAGATGTTTTCTGTTAAAATGAATGCAATGTTCAGTCTAATAAGTACAAATATAAGAACACCAAAGGATACAGAAAAGTAAAACTTCCCCTGAGA
>NW_015290380.1:0-308 GCF_001447785.1 Gekko japonicus | reverse complement strand
AAAAAAGGGGGGGAGGCAGAACCACTCCTCCTGTGCACCATGGGGGTCCTGATCAGTATCAGGCTCCCACAGTACTGTCAGACTTCCCTCATGGGAATTCACTGTACAAAATAGAGGTGCATTCCTGGCGTGACCTTGGGCTACTTTCACATCTAGTCTGGCCTAAAGAGCAGGATAAAAATTAGGCAGATAACACAGAATCCATAGATCATATTTTGCTTTTGCGATGTAAAATAGTTTCTACCCTATTTTCCTCACACACATTGCTTGCTGATGCAAAATAAATGTCTGTAAGCCGCCCTGAGCTG
>NW_015290379.1:0-308 GCF_001447785.1 Gekko japonicus | reverse complement strand
AGTAGGGATGGGCACAGACCAGAAAATTTCGGTTCGGGGTGTACCCAGACTGAACTGCAAACCGAGTCAGGAAAAAAAACGCACTAACTGAACTAGTTGGTTCGGGCCGTCTTTCTCCCAGGCACAGCAAGCCACCGCCAGGAGCATGTGGGAACATCATTATGACTGTCACTCATGGAGTATCGTTCAATCTGAAATTTCTGCTCGTGCACTTTATTTGAAAACTATGCCGGCACTTTAGGATAGTGGATTTATGGATTTCAGGATAACCGACCTGTATTTGGTATGATGAATTTTATGATGGATTT
>NW_015290378.1:0-308 GCF_001447785.1 Gekko japonicus | reverse complement strand
GTACATTACAGTAGTCTAGCCTTGAGGTTCTAATGAAATGAATACACATTGCCAAATCACCCCAGTCAAGGTAGTTAGCCATCTTCCAGGCTAAATTAAGAAAAAAGAAGCATTAATTTTTGCAGCTGCATTAACTTATCCAGTAATAATGCTTGGTCCAGTATGACCCCCTAGGCTCTTAGCAAAAGACAGCTGGACACAATCAAATGTTCTACATACAATATCCTTCAGGACCTTCAATATTCTTCAAGAGCTCAGCCTTCCCAATCAGTGTCACAAATGTAGGTTTGAGTATAGTAAAGAAAAAT
>NW_015290377.1:0-308 GCF_001447785.1 Gekko japonicus | reverse complement strand
ACCTCTGCTGGCCAAAAGAGGTGTCTGTACACTGGAGCAGTCTAAGAAATGCTAAATGCCACGCAATCCTGATGTGTTTTAACTGGCCCTCGAATGCCCCTCCACCCTCCCTTCTTTCGTCTCTCTCACAGTTTGGCAGTCCCACTGCCAGAAGAATTAAGCCTGTTCTTAACATTCAATTCTGTTCATTTCTAGAGTGTGTTTTGATCTGGTCCACGGGAGTTCAGATTGCATGTGAAGAAGTCCTGCTTCCTTTTGTCTTGTATGTGTACTATAAGCTATCATAGGATCATAGAGTTGGAAGGGGC
>NW_015290376.1:0-308 GCF_001447785.1 Gekko japonicus | reverse complement strand
TTTTGAAGGTGGAATGGATTACAGAGTCCCAGGGGCAGTGATCAATGGTGAAATACCTGCAGAGCCCCCTGGGGAAAAGAAGAAGAAGAAAGAGGCAGCCGATCAAACGTTAGAACGAGACCACTGGAACAACAAGCTGGAATATGTGCTCTCCGTGGCCGGGGAAATCATTGGCTTGGGGAACGTCTGGCGCTTCCCTTATCTCTGTTACAAGAACGGTGGTGGTAAGTGAAGTCCTCATATTAGCAGTTCACAGCTCTGGGTTTAAACGTAGCAGTGGCGAGGCTCCACATATAAACTTGAGTGTG
>NW_015290375.1:0-308 GCF_001447785.1 Gekko japonicus | reverse complement strand
CTCTGCTGTTGTTGATTGAAGGAGTCTCCCACCTATTCTAGATTTACCAAGAGTTCTTTTAATCGGACCTCATTCTATACCAGCCTCTCTTTGTAACATTTCCCCCATTCCTTCTTCTGAGTTTTTAACCCAGCCTCCTGGATGTACTTTTCTAAGTATCTGAGGAAGTGTGCTCTCCTTAATCAAAGCTCACACCGGAATCAATTTTGTTAGTATTTAAGGTGCTACCAGACTCCTGTGTAACAATCACTGTTGTCGAGTACGATCCCCACTCCATCCCATAACATGCAATAAAAGACCTACCCTTT
>NW_015290374.1:0-308 GCF_001447785.1 Gekko japonicus | reverse complement strand
CCATGCAATAAAAAAGGATCCAATGGCAAGGATCCACAAAACCGCCGGCTGCTGATATGCCGCCCTACCAACCCCGCTCTCCGCTGCCTGCTAATGCCTCCTGTACAGCTGTACGTAATGTGTTTCGATGAACATTAGTGCACGGTAATGCTGATCTCTACTGCCAACGATTATACCAATTACCATCATCCAAAGTGGAGTTTTAAAATCCAATAAAAGCCCGGGTATCTCATTTCAGCCACACGGTCCTCATTAACAACAGAGACTCTTGTGGCATCAGTGTTAGCGGATCGGAGAACCACCGCATT
>NW_015290373.1:0-308 GCF_001447785.1 Gekko japonicus | reverse complement strand
TTGCTGTTTTATTTTTGGTTTTAACAGAAACATTTCAAACTGTTATTGTAAGCTGCTTTGCGCCACAAGTGGAGTGAGTGGAGTGAGGCCTTCAACCACAAGGAAAAGTGGGACAGAAATGTTTTCATAAATAAACTAATTAATCAACCAGAACACCAGAGACTGAACCTGAGACCTCCTACGTGCAAAGCAGGTGCAGGAAGTGGAGTGAGGCACTTGTTTCCACTCCCACTTATGTGGGATGGCCCTTGTGTACAACACTGTTGTTGTATACTGAGTTAATTACATCAGCGCTAGCGAGGCCATGC
>NW_015290372.1:0-308 GCF_001447785.1 Gekko japonicus | reverse complement strand
TGAAGCTAATAAATGAAAGGAAAGGAGAGGGGCTCTTGGCATGCAGAGCCCCCGGGATCATCTTCTGACATTTCCAGTTAAAGGTACTACCGGTAGGAAAGATCATCCTCTGCCTGAGACCTAGCAGAGCTGCTGCCAGTCATCAAGGTAGTTGATGCTGAGCTAGGAGGACCAATGGCCTGACTTCACAGGAGATAGCTGCATATGTTAGGGCAAGGGCCATGGCTTAAGAGGTAAAGTACCTACCTTTCAGATGGTCCCAGATGAAATCCCTGACATCTCCAGTTTGAAAGAAAAATCAGGAAGAG
>NW_015290371.1:0-308 GCF_001447785.1 Gekko japonicus | reverse complement strand
TACATATAAGTGGTATTACCCACAAAAAAGTCTGGGGTGGATCCAAGTATCCTCCAGGTAGCCTTCCCAAGGCTAAGGAGTCTTCCTCCTAGTTCAGTGGCTGGTCCTCCACCAGGAGAGCCACTTCACTTGGAGGAAGACTCTTCTTAGCCTGGAGGAAGGCTTCCGACTTGAGCCCAAAAGGAAAGGCGGGGTACAACAATATATTAATAAATAGACAAAACTTTGCTCAGTGGAGAAGTAGGATAAGAGTAGGTTCCACCCCACTGTTTAATCTCACCTGCAGGATGAGAACTTGGGGTTCATTC
>NW_015290370.1:0-308 GCF_001447785.1 Gekko japonicus | reverse complement strand
GCTTTTTCGGCGATGTTACGGAATTTAAGATTTTGGGCCCTTAGTTTATTTTCCAAGGCCATGATCTTGGAAGCCGCCCATTCCTCAGATTTCTGCAGGTTGCGTATGTCCTCCTGCGCGGCAATTGCAGTGTCTAACGCCGACTCTGCCGCTTGTGAGACCTCGGAGAGGGTTGAAGTGATTGTTTTGAGCTCTTCTGAAAACGGTTGAACTGCTTGTTTAATTTGTTCAGCTATACTCGTTTCCAAGCGATTGATCGTGGTCCGGAATTCATGTCGAGTTAACATGGTGCCGTCGTCTTCGTCTTC
>NW_015290369.1:0-308 GCF_001447785.1 Gekko japonicus | reverse complement strand
CCCAAAGTTACCCAGCAAGCTTCCATGGTTGAGTGGGAATTCGAACCTGGGATTCCCAGATCCTAGTCTGGCTATCTAACCCCTACATGAAGCTGCAACTGAGGCAAGTGGCTACAGTGGAAGGGGTCTGCTGAAACTCTCTTTCCAGGAAGAAGATGAAGCCCAAGACAGCTGTTACTTCAAGATGGTCTTTGTGGTGAACATGGAGCTCTCCATGGGAACCGGAAAGGTAAAACTCCCGCCGGGATCATCGCGTCAATGGCTGACTTGCTTATGTGATTCAGAAAACTGATCTGGGCCCAAAGGGA
>NW_015290368.1:0-308 GCF_001447785.1 Gekko japonicus | reverse complement strand
CCCCCAAAGTCCCCCACTGGGGGCGGAAGGTGGACTTGGCAACCCTAAGATCTCCTGAGATTAGATCTGATCTCCAGGCAACAGAAATCAGTTCACCTGGAGAAAATGGCAGCTTTTGAAGGTGAATTCTATGTCATTAAGCTCCATTAAAGCCCCTCCCATCCGTAAACTCTTCCCATTTCAGGCTCCACCCCCCCAAAAAAATCTCCAGGTATTTCTCAGTCTGGAGCTGGCACCCCTGTCTCCAGTTGGCCCCGGGGACAACAATGCACCATAGTCAAGAGCAGAAGTCATTTCGGGGGGGATCG
>NW_015290367.1:0-308 GCF_001447785.1 Gekko japonicus | reverse complement strand
AGCATATTAGGCCACACCCACCCCTTCCCAAGGACTTGGCTCCTCAGTTCAGCACTAGGGCCCCCCAGAGAAGCCTACAGGCTCATGTTTGAGGGGTACATTACCATCTAAAGCTGGGAAGAGGACATGAGACCGTTAAGTCTCCAATCAGCTAACTGCACCACTGGTAGTAGGATATCCCTCCAAAATGAAAAGCAGGTCTGAGGGAATCCTGTCAGAGGCATACAATGGGTCAGGCCCAAGGGAGCCAGCATGTATTTGAAGAGTCGGAATAGGATGCGGGGAAACCCAAGTTCGAATCCCCACTC
>NW_015290366.1:0-308 GCF_001447785.1 Gekko japonicus | reverse complement strand
AAAGCAGAGAATTGCTGCATGATGTCCCTGCTTGAGGGTGGAGCTTTCCCACAGACAGAAGCCTGAAAAATCAGGGGAACTCCTGTCCGGACTGGGGGTCTGGCAACCCCTGCCCTGAAAGGGGCCCTACTTCTCTCCCTGCCTTGTACTCACAGAAACTCCTCCCCTCCCTCCCCCCTTCTCTAGTATTGGGTATATTTTGAGGACATTATTAAAAATAAAAACGGCAGTCAATGGGCTGTAAAGGATTAAACCTGATTGTACTACAAGGCATTTATTCAAATTTCATAAATATTTTGAATGTTACT
>NW_015290365.1:0-308 GCF_001447785.1 Gekko japonicus | reverse complement strand
TGGGATGGGAGAGAGTAATACCAAAACTTGTTCCTCCTCTCGCTTTCAGTGGAATCATAAATAGCAATGAAGAAACCAGAAACAAAGGAAATGGAACAGACAGAATCCTATGGACTGGGCAAAGAGCAAATTACTTTTCTCCTCAAACCTTTACGATTATCTAGATACCTGCCCCTTTGTTATCTATTCTCCCCATTTTCCCTAGTTGTTTCTGCTTCCCCACCATTTTTATCATGATTCATTTTCAGTACTTTCGTAGACACCGTGGAAATGTTGGACGTTCCAGATGTGATGCCCCCTGTCTCAGA
>NW_015290364.1:0-308 GCF_001447785.1 Gekko japonicus | reverse complement strand
CATCCTCTTTATCTAAGGATGGTAAACATTTGGAAAGTTAAAAAGATAATTATTTTTTATCTGGTGCTAGATGCTAACACCTCTTGGACACTGAAAGACACATATGTTTGAGCTTAGCAATGGGGCTGTACAAGTTTCTGATGAGTATGAGGACAGCAGTGATTTCTCAGAAGACCCACCTGGGAAGACAATATCCTCACAGCTACGGCCCTGGCAGAAGCGTCATCAGAAGATGTCATTTTGGGATGGAGGAGAAGTAATGATGCAAACAGGGGTCCCTGGGGTTTCCAGTTTGGTGTAGTGGTCAG
>NW_015290363.1:0-308 GCF_001447785.1 Gekko japonicus | reverse complement strand
CTCCAGAGGCAGACCAGCTGCCTATCTCTGCCTGGCTGCACCCTGAGCTCCCCACACCTAAATCCTGTTACTGCCCCATTTCCCTATTCCTCATTGCCTCAGCATCATTCTGCCCCCTGGGATGCTGCCAGGCTGCAAGAGCCTTTCATCCCAGCCCATGCCCAGCCCTTCTACAGAAGCTGAAGTGCCTGGCTTTGCAACAGTACTACCAAGCTGAACAATGGTGAGCTGTTATGGAGGCAGTGGAGCTAGCATGGTGTAGTGGTTAAGAGAGTGAGAGACTCTAATCTGGAGAATCGGGTTTGCTT
>NW_015290362.1:0-308 GCF_001447785.1 Gekko japonicus | reverse complement strand
AACCTTGTGTTTATTGGTAATATAACAGAGAAGCTGATACGTCTCTGCTTCCACCTGGCAGACTACTACCATAATGCTCCATTCTACACATTACACAATCCTCTTGTTTGCTGGGGAACCACAGCCAGGCCTTTGCATCACAAGCCCTGTAGGAGTATGTGGCTCCCAGACACACACCGCCTTTTTCTGCTTGTGACCACAGCACGTGGAGATAAGTGGCTTTAGTTCTCCGCCTCCCTGCTGTTTGCCTGTCCTCAAACGGACACATGGCGTCGCTGTTGGCCCCATTGTGAAACTTATGTGTAGCC
>NW_015290361.1:0-308 GCF_001447785.1 Gekko japonicus | reverse complement strand
TCCCTCCCTCCCTCTTCCTCCTGCAGGTGTCGCCACTGACTGGCCCCAAGGAAGGGGGGACACGGGTGACAATTTGGGGCGAGAACCTGGGGCTTCACTTCCACGAGGTGGGGGTGCGTGTGGCTGGCGTGCGCTGTAGTTCCCTTCCTGCCGAATATGTCAGTGCCGAGAGGTGGGTGCGGGCCGGGTGGGGGGCTAGCCGAGAAGCGGGGGAGTGGTGCTGTGGGGAGCCGTCAAGGCACAGAACAGGGAGTGAAGGAGGAAGCAGGAGTTTCTAGAAAGAGAACATAAGGGAAGCCATGTTGGAT
>NW_015290360.1:0-308 GCF_001447785.1 Gekko japonicus | reverse complement strand
GCTGACAGTGCTTGAGTTCTGCCACACTCCACCTGCATCTTTCCTTAGGTGGGCAGTGTGGCTGTTCTCCCCTTTACTTTTTCTCTGTTTCCATCAGGGCAGGTCGTCAGTCGACAGTCAGGGCATGGGTGCCTGGTGTGGCCGTGGCATGGATCAGCCAGCCTCACACTCACCCCTCTTTTCCCCGATTGGTCCAGCTTCCCCACCACTGCCCAGCAGCTAGGTACAAGTGGTGGGGGGCAGGCTGCTAGCAATGGCTGCAGCTGGCCTGTGGACTCAGGGCCTCCCTCACAAGCACTGCTTGGCAC
>NW_015290359.1:0-308 GCF_001447785.1 Gekko japonicus | reverse complement strand
TAAGGTGCTACTGGACTCTTGGTCTTTTTAAGGCTATACACTTCAGTTCGGTTTAAATCTAGCATATACTTAACCAGAGGCTACGACATTTGAAAGGGTGCTACTGAACATAGGTGAAGCCCAGACAAACAGTAGGTCCCGCCTCCCATTCTCCTCTTGTTTTATTTTACTACATTGCAATGAAATGTAGGCTTCTTAGACCAATGTTGTCAATGTTTGTGGTTCTTCATACTTTATTTTTCAAGGAATATAATAATACTAAGTGTGAAAAAAGCTGTTGCCATTAGGGTTGTCAACAACCTGGAGAT
>NW_015290358.1:0-308 GCF_001447785.1 Gekko japonicus | reverse complement strand
ACAAAACGCTTACTCCTTGGAGCTTGGCTGAGCAGGGATTCGAATTCAAGCCTCAGCAGCCAAAGTCCAGCATTCATACCACACACTAGATATCAGGATCAGTTTCTACTTCCAGCAGAAGTCAATAGTAAACCTTTCTCTAGACTGAAAATGTGAAGCTGCTTTATACTGAGTGAGAGATCATTAAATAAACAAATTCAAGGTCAGTATTGTCTGCTCTAGCTTGCAGCACCTTTCTAGGGTCTCAGTTAGATATCTTTCACATTACCTACTGCCTGTTCTTTTTAAGTGGAGATACCAGGGATTGA
>NW_015290357.1:0-308 GCF_001447785.1 Gekko japonicus | reverse complement strand
TACGAAATGACCTCTGGCTATTACTATGGTTCAGTATAAATTATCCGCTACTAGTTTTTGTTGGTCTTTGTTCTGGACCTGTAACAGCTCTGCATCAGGAGTAGTAACTACGTGATCCTCTTGATCTGATTCAGAGATGCAGTGGAATGTCCCCTCCCCAATGGTGGCTGATTGTCAGAAGGCAGGGCCAGAGCAGAGACTCATGCAGAGGCAGTGTAAACATCCTCATTTGTTTGAGGGTACTCTGAACTTAACAGTAGCTATTTTTTGGTTTTGGTTTTAATTTAGTGATTTGTTATGACACATCA
>NW_015290356.1:0-308 GCF_001447785.1 Gekko japonicus | reverse complement strand
CAAGACTCAGCACCTTCACAAGACAAACATGGTTTAAGCCTGCAGAAAAGCCACACACTTATGAAACGTGGAGAACAAACAAAATAAACAGAATACGGGATGTGGTACAAAAAGGCAAAATGATGCTAAAGACTGACTTAGAATTGAAACACCATGCAACAATTAATTGGTTCGAATACCTGCAAGTCCAAAATTTAATATGCACGACAGAATTTCAAACAGCAAGTAAAAAACAACCCACAGAGCTAGAAAAACTGTTGGAAAAACCTCAACAAAAAAAAGGGCTGATTGCGAAACTTTACAAGAAC
>NW_015290355.1:0-308 GCF_001447785.1 Gekko japonicus | reverse complement strand
GGGGGGCCGCTACTTCGAATGCAAAAGGAGCTTTCACAGGCTGAGCACCTGACTTCTGAAAGCCGAAACCGACAAAACATTCTAAATTTGCAGAACTTGGCCAATCCGGGTGGAGCGCTTTCCCTGCCAAGTGCGAAAAGCTGGAAAAATACCACCACACTCTAAGGGAAACACGTGGCTTTACTCTACCCATGAAATACATGTTCTGAATTTGAGAGGGATACTTTTTTCCTGCAGTGGAGTAGGATCATGTATTGCGGGATCACTTTCTGAAAAGCAAGGGCTTAGCGAGGACCTCTCCTCCTTCC
>NW_015290354.1:0-308 GCF_001447785.1 Gekko japonicus | reverse complement strand
TGGCTTTTCTTATGTTCTGTTGTTCTTATGTTCCTGTCCATTCACTCCTGGTATATACCTAAGATTTATTTCTGATGGTTTCATCATCTGGACACAAGGGAAAGAAGCTCCTGAGAGAATCCTCAGGATTTCAACATTTTTTAACCCCAACATCAACTTCATCGTGGGCCACTTTACACAAAAGCATTTCCCAGACAC
The DNA here is from genome assembly GCF_001447785.1 of Gekko japonicus. Lineage (NCBI taxonomy): Eukaryota > Metazoa > Chordata > Lepidosauria > Squamata > Gekkonidae > Gekko > Gekko japonicus. Next base: position 110 of record NW_015290354.1, on the reverse strand, counting down.
CCTTGTGAAACTGTGCAATGAACACTATGTCAAATAACCCACTGGCAGTCAAACATTCCTGCATGCTTCCAGCTACCATCCAGAAGAGGAATCCCCAATGTGGTGCTCAT
>NW_015290353.1:0-308 GCF_001447785.1 Gekko japonicus | reverse complement strand
CAGCCTGATATAGGCCTAGGGAGCTACTATTTGCCCAGTTAGGGAAACTTACATGTGCTGATAGGTACACAAGGGTTTCTTCAGTGGGGCACATAGTGACTCCCTGGGGCCATTTCAGGATGAGAAAGCAGAGTGAGGGTAGGGGTCGAGGACAGAGTCTGAATCATCTAACTGTACCACTGCTCAGGGCTGTAACAAGCAGTGGTGAAAGTGGTGGCTATGTAAGACAAATGAAGGGGGCAAGCCTAGGCACGCAGAATGGCTCAGTGGTAGAAAATGTGTTTGGTGTGCAGAAGGTCCCAGGTTCA
>NW_015290352.1:0-308 GCF_001447785.1 Gekko japonicus | reverse complement strand
CTTGGATGGGAGACCACCAAAGACGTCTAGGGCTGCTATGCAGTGGCAGGCGGTGGCAAACTGCGCCTCTCCTCATCTCATGCCCAGGGCAGGTTGGCTGTGACAGCGCTTTGCACACACACACACCGTTCTTCCCACGGGACGTTGTCCTCATGGGATGGCGCTTCCATGTACAGAACCCAGGAAGCAGAGAAGGACTCCAGTCACCCTGTTCAACTCCAGATAGATATCGAACAGGGGAGGGACGTCGTCTCCACAGGCTTGGCAAAGACACTGGGCTGATCAGTGGTGGAAGGAGGATGCAGGGC
>NW_015290351.1:0-308 GCF_001447785.1 Gekko japonicus | reverse complement strand
TTTATTCTGGGTACAAGCTTTTGTGTGTGCCATTGGTCTCAAACTTTGTTCTGCACTGAACATAGTGATGGAAGTTTTCGTACTCCCTCCACTGCTCTTTAACACTGTTCTGTCTTCACCATTACAGAGTTTCTTCTGTTGACAGGCTATGCTGCCCCCCTTCTTTTTTGCATGGCCCCAGAGATTCAGGTTGCACTCTTGCCAGTTTAATTCAAATAGCTCATGTTTTCCTAACCGAATTGCTATTCCTACCTGCAATAGCAAAACCATCTATGGCACACTTCGGCCCTGTCCACACGAGAGGATTA
>NW_015290350.1:0-308 GCF_001447785.1 Gekko japonicus | reverse complement strand
GATCTCCAGGCCACATAGATCAGTTCCCTTGGATAAAATGACTCCTTTGGCGGGTGGATTCTATGGCATTATGCCCTACATAGGCACTTCCCTAGGCCCCACCCCCTAATTTTTCAGTTAATTCCACAACCTGTTGTCGGCAACCTGACATAATGTGTATTCTGGTGATGTCATGGGGTAGGGCCTCGTGTGGCCCACTTAGCTCATCTCGTGGACCGTTTGGGCCCAGCTAAGTGAGTTGTGCACCCTGCAAGTCCGGATTGGGAGGGGCTGTGGTTTAGCAGAAGAGCCTCTGCTTTGCTTGCAGA
>NW_015290349.1:0-308 GCF_001447785.1 Gekko japonicus | reverse complement strand
AGGGATACTTTATATAGACATACAGCAAATGTTTTTTTAAAAAAAACCCTACACTTGAGCTCTACCCCTACACCATTCTGTCCCCCTAATCACCTCCAGGCCACCTAGTTAAAAGCTAAGCCTTCAACATTTTAAAGTGAGTTCACAGTTACCTATCCTGGAGTTTTGTGTGGTCAGACCCATAGCCAAAGACTTCTTGTCACGGAGGTATCAGCAAATATTGCTGGTGAAGATAAAGTCTAGCTCTCCTTGTCCTACTCTAGTATCTTATTCTTTTCGCCTTGTTCAAGATTGGCTTCATCTTCAGC
>NW_015290348.1:0-308 GCF_001447785.1 Gekko japonicus | reverse complement strand
CGTAAGCGAGCGGGTGCAATTTCCCATCCCCCCCCCATTTGTAAAATTGCGGCCCCCATAGCCACATCCGAAGCGTCAGTCTGCACAATGAATTTTCTCGTTTCATCAGGGTGTGCCAACACCGGCTCGGATGTGAACATGCTTTTTAACCGCTGAAAGGCGGCATCGCATTCCGCCGACCATTTGAGAGGGGCCCCAGGTTTGGTGGCATCAAAACCCTTCCCCTTAGTTTTTAGCAAGTCAGTTAGGGGCAAGGCAATTTGGGCGAAGCCTTTGATAAAACAGCGATAAAAATTGGCGAATCCTAA
>NW_015290347.1:0-308 GCF_001447785.1 Gekko japonicus | reverse complement strand
TGAGAGTAACTTGACTGGGAGTCTGACACATATGGATAAATTTTTTTTGGGGGGGGGGATTGCTCTGTTCCCAGGATCTAGCTTGCTTTGGTATCTAGAAGGCAGAGTACTTACATACCTGCAAAGCAGCTTTCTTCCCCAGCCTCCGCTCCTGAAGATGTTACCCCGACTTTTCCTTCCATGATTAGGGCTTCAACTAATAAACAGCAGAGGGAAGGCCTTTAGGACCTGGACATTTTCTGCACAAAGGGGTCTCCCTGCTCCTGCATTTATATTTCCCCGCCTCTTTCACTCATTTCCACAGAGGT
>NW_015290346.1:0-308 GCF_001447785.1 Gekko japonicus | reverse complement strand
GACTCCACAGCTTAGAGGGAGCTTTGGCTACAGGAAGTCCATGTTTGCCACATTCAGTTTGATAACCTGGCAGCTTTTACCTAGAATCTTTTGGCCCTGGGAATATTCTTTTTCTTTCGTTTTCTTTTACCACTGGCTTGGGCATCATCAATATAGATTTAACAGTTTTGCTGAAATGCAGCCCCTTTATCCAATAATTTTGGTTGCAGATACAGACTTGCACAGATAGAGAAGTTTGGGTTGGGAAAAAAAAGAGGTTTGGAAGTTAGGAGAATGAACAAGCATACCCAGAGGAAGACAACAATTTG
>NW_015290345.1:0-308 GCF_001447785.1 Gekko japonicus | reverse complement strand
GCCAGCAGTGGATTGGAGCCCCCAAAATCGAGGAAACCCCCACCCTGATCAGAGGTCTGGCATCCCTACCCCCGGATGCCTCCTCTGCATGGCGCCAGTCACCACTTCAGAGTCCCTCGCCTTGGAGATCTTACAATGTACCTTTCAGCTTTGAAGGAAACAGCACCAGAACAGGAGGGAAGAAATGAAAAGGGCACTGATTCTTTGGCCAAACCAGGCAGAAGAAATCCACACACCAAGCAACCAAACGGTACAACTACTGTGGTCACTATTCACTGACAAGCTTTTTGCTTCCTTGTTAGCAGAAT
>NW_015290344.1:0-308 GCF_001447785.1 Gekko japonicus | reverse complement strand
GTCTCTAAAAGGTTTGCTATCACTGAACTAGAAGTATCAGGGATTGGCACTGTGACCTTCTGCCTGCAGCACAGACACTCTGCTGCTGAGCCAACACCCCTGCCTCAAACTTAGAAACATTCCACGACAGGATATTGTACCAGGAAAGTGGGAATTCTTAAATCAGTCCTAAGTCAGGACCTAAAAGTGACTGAGCCGGCTTGAATGTTCCTGATGTTCCTCCTTATATCAAAAGTTATTCTTTTTTCAGGTCTACTGCTCCAATTCAGGGTAGGGTTGGGTAGGGTAGGGTTGCCAGGTGGATTTGG
>NW_015290343.1:0-308 GCF_001447785.1 Gekko japonicus | reverse complement strand
CTCTGAGTAATTTAAACCAAACAGTGGAGCAATGTGGAACTCCTGGCACCATCTCCATGCATATGCAATTTTGCCAAAGTCTGATGCAAACCTGTTTGGCAGGAATTTGCTGCTCTTTGCACAAATTGGCTGGTCAGCACCTTCACACATGGCAAGTTCTGCTGTTGAATACTTTCATGGCAAAATTTGTAGCATTTCTATAACCAGCCAGCCCTCTCATCACTGCTTGTACATCCCTTCACTTCCCTGTATTTGTCTAGCAGTAGCATCAGGAAAATTCTAGTCCTGTCTGTCTTATATTGCAACAG
>NW_015290342.1:0-308 GCF_001447785.1 Gekko japonicus | reverse complement strand
GGGGGCACTCACCATTCTCCGGCTCTCCACGGCCTGCAGGTAGGTGCGGAAGTGGAACCAGGGCCCAAAGATGACCGTTCCGACGAAGTAGATGTAGCCCATGAATTCCACCGGGGAAGGGATGGACGGCACCTCACCCCGGTCCAGATCAAAGCCCAGCGACACTGCCTTCATGGCCACGATCATCTGGGCTCCTGAACAGGGATGGGAAAGGAGTGTGGCGTTTGCATGGGACTTCCACGAGATGCAGTGGTGACCACCGGTTCGGAGGAACAAATGCAATGGAGAAGCATGTTCAGACAGTATTA
>NW_015290341.1:0-308 GCF_001447785.1 Gekko japonicus | reverse complement strand
CACTTAAAGAACGCATTTAAAGTAAAGTCTGTATAAAATTATTCAGTCAGGACACACAATTATGAACACACATATTCTTTCATGTGTTCTTCCTTAAGAAAAACGTGTGAGATTGGGAGGAGGTTGACGACTCTACATTCACAGAAGCAGGTCTTGGAGGCATGCGTGTTCCAGAGTGGAGGGCAGGGGATTCAAGGATGGGGTGGTGACCGTTGATATAAAAGGGGTTCAGCAATGCTCTGCGTTTGACAGAGCGTTCTGTTAGCCGTGATTTCCCACAAACAGCCAGTGGGGTGTAGCAGTTAGAG
>NW_015290340.1:0-308 GCF_001447785.1 Gekko japonicus | reverse complement strand
GCAGCAATTTCTGCTATGGAAGGAATATTAATTCACCAGCAGAACTATAGTATCCTCTGAGGCATGGTCGGTAAGAGTAAGCATACCTATCTTTTTCTGGAACGCCAGTGAAAATTAACAGCATGCCTACACAGATAAGACGACAGAAGGCACTTCAGGGCTAGCAGTATCTCCCTCAAGCCTGGTGGGTTCCAACAAGAAGAACTTTAATGAGGTAAATAAACAGGTAAACATCATCTGAAAGGGGTAGGGGATAATACCTGGCTTTCAAAGTTATTTAACAAGGGCTGATTTCGCACTAGAGCTGC
>NW_015290339.1:0-308 GCF_001447785.1 Gekko japonicus | reverse complement strand
CCAGCACCCACAGCAATCCTCTCTCTGAAGCTGAAGCGCTGACCCACCTGCGTCGAGGCCAAACTCCAAGTAATCGTCCCGGATTACGAGGACCACCATGGCGATCAGAAGGAAGAACAATGCGAAGGACAGGCAAACGGAGCGCTCGCCCCCCTCCTCGGATCTGAAATAGTGGCACATCACCATGAAAAAGATTTTTCTGGAAGGTCTTGCTAAGGATGGAAACGTGGATCCTTTGGATGGTTTTTGGGTTTTTTTAGGTAGTTGGAAGACGAAGTACTAGGTTTGGTGGAGTGGTTAGGAGCGCG
>NW_015290338.1:0-308 GCF_001447785.1 Gekko japonicus | reverse complement strand
CTTTTATTTTAAGGTATTGTGATTTTTTTTCTAAATGTCCTTGAAATCTCCTCCTATAGTCTAAAATTCTGCCATCTAGATCCCTGTTTAAAACTTCAGCCACAGTATGTGAGAACTAGCCCACCGACACAACCCTAATATTTATTCATAGTACAAATTCATGTTGCCAGAGAAGGAGAGGAGAGATTGTTTCTGTAAGGCAAATAGGCCTTGCAGAAAATGCAAAGACAACAGAATAGAGAGGGCTGGGCTGGCTCTATTGTTATGCAGGAGAATGGTCCCTGGGAAATAAAGGCCCTCTCTGCACT
>NW_015290337.1:0-308 GCF_001447785.1 Gekko japonicus | reverse complement strand
TCAAGAGTTTTTATGGTGTTATTTTTATGGTTTTATGTTTTCATTCTTAGTTCGTCAGCCGCTTCAAGTAGGTCTCTGGAGAGATAGCGTATACATCTTCTAAACAGATATAGGAATGACTTGTGTTCCAGCACCAGAATCCCAGACTCACAGGATGTTTGGTCCTACAGCTATCTCCCAAATCTCAGGAAGAGGTGATATTTGAACCAGGGACTTCGGGATCCATCGTCCAGCCATTACCCGATAGAACCCTACAAGTGCTTACCTCAATGACCTCATTTGGAATACTGTGTCCAGTGCTGGTCACC
>NW_015290336.1:0-308 GCF_001447785.1 Gekko japonicus | reverse complement strand
TCACTATCCTTAGGGATGGTACGCCTCACCATTGGATCCCTTCCAAATTTCAGGCAGTAAGAGAAAGTGTTATTGTTACTATTTTCTCTGGTTTTGTGTGCTGCTGTTGTCCTTTTTATGACTGCACAGAAGTTTGGGACTTGTTTCCTCATAGTTGTATGCCTCCTGAGATAACATTATATTCTTCTTTTAACTAATCATGCACAAAACCCAAAGAGCCAGTACTATGGTTTGGTAACAAACAAACACTCTTGAGCAATGTTTTGTGTCAATTTTGTTGTTCCTAAAAAAAGGTATTACACAAATTT
>NW_015290335.1:0-308 GCF_001447785.1 Gekko japonicus | reverse complement strand
AATACCTTACATCCCACAAACATAAATAGCTAAATAACTAAACATACAAACTCGCTTGTCCATATCAAAATACAACATTAGCCATAAGTTCATTTTTAACAAAAATCCATAAAACAAATCAAACTAATTACCTAAAGCCCTAGTTAAACCCCATTCATAATCTTCCTTCTCACCTTTAGAATAAAAAAATAACAAATAAATACAAGAAAAAACAAAACAGGATAAGATTACTTTTCTGCTTATATCAAAATACTTTACCCCGACCATACGTAACTAGCTGAAACATTTAAGCAAAATCCTCAATATTG
>NW_015290334.1:0-308 GCF_001447785.1 Gekko japonicus | reverse complement strand
CCAGTTCTCCAAGAGAAATCCTTCCTCTCTCAAACTGTTATTAAATCTGGTGTGCAGGGGGGAAGAGGTGCCATAGGAATGTGGCATTTCTTTTTTGTTCTCTCACAGGCCATAAGATAGATTTGTTGTATTTACTTAAGCGTGGATACCCTGCTTTTTCTCCCGCATCTTGGGGCTCAGAGAGGTTTGCAAAGCGCAGTTTAAACAAACAAAACAAAAAGCATATTGACGGTGGTTCTCCAGCATCAAAGACTCACACCTCCAGCCTCTCCCAGGCTTAACCATCTTCAACGAAGGAGGGGCAGCAG
>NW_015290333.1:0-308 GCF_001447785.1 Gekko japonicus | reverse complement strand
GGGAAACCTTTACCTTTACCTTTACCAGATTTATTGGCCATCAGTTGTACTAATCGTGGCTTGTTGTGTTGCCTGAATTCACAGATCACAGTCTATTGAGTTGTACTTCCCCCTCATGATGGCTACCTAGCCACTGTGAGTAGTATACACAGGATGTCTTCCCAGCCGGGGGTGGGACTGGGGTCAGAACCAAACAAACCAGGGTTTACCCACAAACTCAGATTTATTATTTACATCTGCTAGACTAACCAGAGATTGCTGAACAAATCGGACTGTCTTCATGTCTGAAGGCAGGGCCCCTCCCCTGT
>NW_015290332.1:0-308 GCF_001447785.1 Gekko japonicus | reverse complement strand
TGGATGTTAAGAACTAGTTTTCTCTCTCTTTTTCCCTCCTATTTTGCATTTGACTATTTTTCCTTTTTCTTTTTAGTTTTCATTGTTTTGTGATAGTGTGTGACAGACTGGCAGCCTGCAAGCGGCATCTTTCTTCTGAAGTGGAGAGAACCCTTCAGGCTGTGTTGTCACTCTCTTTCTAGATCCTGTGCTTCCTCTACGAAGAATTCCTGCAGCACGATGACAAGATGTTCCTGTTCTATGTGGTAAGGTGCACCTGCAGATGCAGCAAGGGGCCCACTGGCTATCCCTGTCCTTGAATCTGCCAA
>NW_015290331.1:0-308 GCF_001447785.1 Gekko japonicus | reverse complement strand
AACCAACACATGCTCATCCTGCAGGATCTGCTGGAAGGCCGAAAGTGCCAGCCGACCTTGGGTCACCATGTTCGTGCAATGGGTTCCCCAGCCTCTCTTGCTTGCATCTGTGGCTACTACAATCGGATGCAGATGAGTAAAGGTGATCCCTTTGGTCAGGTTCTTGGTCACCGTCCACCACTTTAACTCCTTTTTTAGGTTTCTCAATATCTTGATCCGTCTGTGTTTGCATCTTGATATGTCCCCCTGGGAGGGGCACGAGACTCCACTGCAGGGCCCTGGGGTGGAACTGTACTCTCCATGAACTT
>NW_015290330.1:0-308 GCF_001447785.1 Gekko japonicus | reverse complement strand
TCTTCATTCCAAAGGTGGCTCACGCGGCGAACCGGACCCAGTTTGGAGACAAGATCTATAACTTCGGAGCCATCCAGGAGAAGCTGGCCCGCATGGCGCTCCTGCAGTACGTCACGGAGGTGAGCAGGCCAAGGGTGCGGAGATGCCCATGCCGCTGCGGGGTGTGGGGGTGTGTGTGATCCTGCCCCTCGCTTCTGGGTCGCCAGGCTTTGCAAACACAGTGTCCGGCCAAGCACCTTGTCTTCCAAAAACGAACACTGCTGTTATCGGGAGGCATCCCCAATCAGGACCTTTCGTTACCCAGGGAA
>NW_015290329.1:0-308 GCF_001447785.1 Gekko japonicus | reverse complement strand
TGGGCACCTGAGCCCTGCGTCTGCTGGCACGGCACCATTTTTGGTTGTGGTAGCTGTCCTCCACTGCACAGTGCGCCCCGTGGCTCTCGGAGTTTCCACTTAACGTAAGACTTGCATCGCTCAGTGAGCCAAAAAGCAGCTAGCACCAGAGGGAGGTGCTGCGCAGTAGATTGGGAAGGGGAATACAGTTTGGAGATCCCCCTATTACAGAATCCCGTCCTCCAGGGTGCTATAATCTCCCAGGGAATGGAACAGGCCAATCTCACCATTATTTGTGTGTCGCTCAGGCGCCACTGGACTGTTTTGGA
>NW_015290328.1:0-308 GCF_001447785.1 Gekko japonicus | reverse complement strand
CCCTGATCTCTGCAAGAGGGGGAACTCTGTACGCACTCAGAGGCTCCCCCTTATTTTTTCACTGAGCGTCGGTGTTGAAAGCAGATGCTGAGGTTGAGTGGCTATCGGTTGTTATCTGCGCGTTGGGGGAGGAAAAGCGCTCTGTGCATGCCCAGATGAGCTCATCTTTATTTTGACTGGTGGTTCTGGTGTCTGGTGGCCAGCACAGGGAATCTGGTTCTGGAACTCCAGCAGCTTGTTGAGATTAATAATCCATCCCCCCCCGCCCGAAAAAGATCTTTCAGATTAATCACTTAATGAGACGAGCT
>NW_015290327.1:0-308 GCF_001447785.1 Gekko japonicus | reverse complement strand
AATTTTGCTTCATAGTTCGGTTTTTGCCTATCCCTATTATTGGATGTATTATGTTATTCTACATTTTCCTTGTTTATTCTTGTCACAGCTTGGGTGGTTTTGAGAACTGGAACGGATCCTTGGGGGGGAGGCCAGGGCTGTAGGTCCACTTCCCCCAGTTTGGTATTCCCTTAAGGGTCCTGGGGGTGGAGCCACTCAGGCATGTGCCCAGTTGGGTCCTGCTGGCTGGCTTCAACCACCAGGGTCCTAATGGACCATGCAGCAGCCTGCACCCACATGGATCCTAGGGTCTTGCCACTCCATGGTTG
>NW_015290326.1:0-308 GCF_001447785.1 Gekko japonicus | reverse complement strand
GAGGGCTATGCTAATCAGGACCATGAGAATACTTTGATGGCTGGTTGAGTCAACTGGCTTTTTTACTGGGGTCCACCAGCAATACCTGGTTGTAGCTTCAGGCATTCTCCAAGATCACAGTGAAAATACAGAGGAAAACATGGAATACACTGAGGACTCCTTGAAACTTCAGTAGTATCCTTAAAAGGCAACCAAGTCTTCCTTTTTTAAAATTTTGAACTGAAAAGAACGTTACCTCTTCAGAAGCACAAGTGTCTGTGTTAGAAACTTTGAGTAACCTTGAACACATGAAGCTCCCTTATACTGAA
>NW_015290325.1:0-308 GCF_001447785.1 Gekko japonicus | reverse complement strand
TTCTACTCTGGAGCTTTAACTTCCACGTCTCTCCACTAGGGGCAATAGCCAGTCCGCCCCTAGATGTGCTCTACAGTCCCGCGTCCTCCTTTGCTCTGTGGACCAGCCTCCTCTCTCGAAGTGACTTCCTCCCCTGCAGTCCACCTCCGAGTCCTTTGAACCAGCCAAAAGAGGGGGGAAGGGAGGGGGATTTCCTCCCCAAGCTCCTCACCGGCCACCGGAAGGACGTCCCTGGCACTATCCTCTCCTGTGCTCGCTCTTCACAGGTGCGTTGGCTATAGTTGCCAGCCCGGCCGTTGTCGCGGAGA
>NW_015290324.1:0-308 GCF_001447785.1 Gekko japonicus | reverse complement strand
GATCTGGGATGCTTTCTGTAAAGACTTAAGACAGTAATAATATCGGGTGATTCTCTAGTCTGTATATATATTTTCACAGTACTTTGTATTTCTTAATCAGATGCTGTTACCTTATGTTTGTCTGGCATTTTCCATTAATTATGTAAGTTGGTAGGACCACTAAAAGTGTTCCCTTGAGAGTATATACTTATGAAGTTGGCAACCTTGCATGGAGAACATGTGACTTTCTAAATAAAGTATAAAGCAATAGGTCAGTTTACACTGTTTAAGGCAGAATGGCCCGCTGAAGATACACATGAAAATGTTTT
>NW_015290323.1:0-308 GCF_001447785.1 Gekko japonicus | reverse complement strand
ACACACACACACACAACATTAGGAAGACTCCAGAGTGTCAGTTTCAAATACCGGAACTGATGGCAAAAGGCCAAATGAAAAGCAATTCATTTTCAACTGCAGACAGGCTACACTTGTACTCTGGCAACCGGCACGTCAAAACGATTTCACCGGCTGTAATAAAATAAAGGCGCTGGGAATTAAAGCCTCGAGGAGGAGACTGCCAGGTAGCGAGAATGCTAGCAGATTCCAAAACATCACAAGAAAGGGCAGACTTTTTTTTTTTAAAGCACTGCATGCAGAGCAATCTGCTGCATCCTTCATTAAAA
>NW_015290322.1:0-308 GCF_001447785.1 Gekko japonicus | reverse complement strand
CAGAGCAACCAGTTCAAAAGTAAAAACTAATCTGCCTTTCATGGTTTTTTTTTAATGTATTTAGAAATTTTGGGATATTGTAAAACGTGTGCTTCTTTTTTTGTACGACTGGTCCAAGGGCCATAACAATAAACTGAACAGTCCAGTAGCACCTTGGAGACTGAGATTTTGGGGGTATGAACTTCCGGGAGTAAACATCCTCTTTGACAGATACCAGAAAGCTAGATTTGGGTCCAGTCGCACCGTACAGACCAATGAGATTTCTGGTGTAGGAACTTGTGAGAGTTAGAGCTCCCTTCATTGGTTAG
>NW_015290321.1:0-308 GCF_001447785.1 Gekko japonicus | reverse complement strand
GCTGGAATCAATTCTGTAAGTCTCAGAGATGCCACCAGACTCCTGTTTTATTTTCCTGCTACAGACTAGCATGGCTGCCTGCCTGGAATTTACTCCTGTGTTGCTTTAGGAAAGAAAGAAGTTACTCCCACCTAGCCAATGTGCAATCCGTTATAGACAGAGCAGCCAAGGAGTCAGAAGTGGACAGTATTCCCACCCACAAAACTGTGGCACGTGGCCCATTCTCTGCAGCACACAGAACTTGAGCACCACAGTTCAGTTTTATCTACCACGGTAAGAGAGAGCACACTGCCCCCCCCGGACTCTCT
>NW_015290320.1:0-308 GCF_001447785.1 Gekko japonicus | reverse complement strand
TTCATTAAATCTGTAGATCTAACAGTCACAGCAGACCCCTCTACCAAAACTGATGACTCCAGAAACGCTGGAAAAACCAATAGTACCAATATGAGTCTGGCTCTGGGGTTACACTTAGATTGCTTTTAAAGGTAAAGGATCTCATCACTACAAACACTGAAACAATGCAGTGTTTGCTAATGATTTTGTGGGCGGCATCCCCCATGAATTGCCCCAGTCTCTCCTACCGCCCCGGCCCTTTAAAAGGCTTGCAAAATGAATATTACCCACCAAGGGCGCAAGAAAAGCCCTGCTGGATCAGATCAGTG
>NW_015290319.1:0-308 GCF_001447785.1 Gekko japonicus | reverse complement strand
AACAGAACACATTCCAGTGAGAAAATCAACACAAACAAAACTTCAGCACATTTATTTATTTTAAAAATATCAACCCCACCTTTCTATAAATTCAAGGTGGCTAGAAAGGTAGGACTGGGATTACTGGAGCTCTGAGTCCTCAATGTCCGCTCCAAAAGATGCTCCAGAAGGATACCATGGTAGATGGTATGAAAAGCTACCAAGTAATTGAACATAATCAACTGGGCCACACTCTTACTGCCCATTGATACAGATCACTCATCAAGGTGTCAAGGATATGGCCAGGAGTATCAGGGTACAGTTGCTGG
>NW_015290318.1:0-308 GCF_001447785.1 Gekko japonicus | reverse complement strand
AATCTGGGCCAATGGCCTCTCTGGCTGGGACCTCTTTTTCCTTCCCTATCCTGGTTTTAAGTTGCTGCTGTTCCTGCCTGCACAGGGCCCAGGAGGCCTCAGCTACTGCAGGCCTTCCCCTGTGGCCTGTTTCCAAGTGCAGCTTGCTGCATGAGCATGTGAGTCCCTGGTACAGCTGTTAGGGCCTTTCTGGGCATGGCTTTACACTTGTCCTCTTCCTTACAGATCTCTGGCTGGGCTGTCTGGCTCAGCCATGCCTGAGTGAAGCAATCCCCTGCCAGTGTCTACTCTGGAGCAGGTGAGTTGGG
>NW_015290317.1:0-308 GCF_001447785.1 Gekko japonicus | reverse complement strand
GATAACAAAATGAGTTCGACACCCCTGCTGTAGGTACTGGATGGAAGGATACTGTGAAGGCTTTCTTTGAAATACTTTGTTGCCTGGAACGATACTCTTTTCATTGCCCCCACAAAAACAGGTATTAATTATATTCAACAAGTCACAGAATACATACTTTGCAGGACAATCTGCAGACTCACTGAAGATTCAGCTTCCGAAGGCACAAGCACTGACAGCCCCGTCAAAACCATGGCTGTGGCCCCTGAAGTTGCACAGGTCTTAACTGTGCACTGCAGCGGCCTTCACTGAAGCTAAGCTAGTCTTGG
>NW_015290316.1:0-308 GCF_001447785.1 Gekko japonicus | reverse complement strand
AAGACAAATGCAGATTCGACCACAGACAGACAGAGACACATCTATTCGATGCCTCCATACAACAACACAGTTTAGAATACCAATCAGGTCTGCAGCCAATCATAGCTCTCCCAAGAAATCTCAATCTGGAGAACGCCCATAGACCAGCTGATAGGGGACATGGCAAGAAGTTACATCTCTCTGGCTTCAGGTGCACTTAGATTATATGTGGTGGCTCACTGTTGGGAATCTAGAGGAAAAAAGCAATTTGCATAAAAAGTGTACACTTTGCACAACTGTAGTCAAAAACAAGAACCAGCATTGCTGAA
>NW_015290315.1:0-308 GCF_001447785.1 Gekko japonicus | reverse complement strand
CCAATCAGAGGTCTGCAGCAAGAGGGCGGGGCCAGAAGAGACCAGCCCCCTTTCAATCAGAACAACACGTGGGGTTCAAGCCATGAATGGAGCAGGGTAAGAAGGAACCTGGGGCTGCCATCCTCTAGCTGGGTCCTGGAGTTCTCCCGTAATTATAACTGGACTCCAAGCTACAGAGACCAGTTCTGCGGTGGGGATGGGGGGGGAGGAATAGCAGCTTTGGAGGGCCCTCTCCTATGACGTCATACCCCTTCCTTCCAGAAGTCCACACACATCCCGCAGGCACTGCCCCCAAATCTCCAGGAATC
>NW_015290314.1:0-308 GCF_001447785.1 Gekko japonicus | reverse complement strand
AAGACTGAGTGAAAAAGCTGGCTGGATCCTTCCCATCCATAGATGTTTTACATGCCTTCGGTTCATAAGGTCATTGTCCCCTCACCCACAATTGATCATTGCACTGCTGTCATATATCAGTTTCAGACCATTGATCTAATTTGGGATTGTGTGGTCTAGCTGGCAACAGCTGTGTACAGTCTCTGGAAGAGAAAGCTCTCTCCCAACATCAGCATCTTGAGATCTTTGGATGGGGGATGACAAGGAATGAACAAGTGATGTTCTGCATGCAAAACATGTGCTTCAGGGATATGTATTAGTTGCAGGAG
>NW_015290313.1:0-308 GCF_001447785.1 Gekko japonicus | reverse complement strand
GGCAACACACAAGTGAGTAGGGAATGTCATTCCACCCACAGGAAATAGCAAGCTCTACAGCCCTCTGTGCAGGAGTTGTGTATGGGGAATGTGTTGTTCCCCATCCACCGCCCTCGGAGAAAGTGCTTCTAGTAATACTTTGGGCACCATGCTTTGTGAGGGGAGGAGCTCTTTTAGCATTAACAGCTATTCAAAATCAGCTACCTTCTCTGTCCTTGGTATTTCCTTTAGCAGGATGAGGGGGTTGTCTTCAGATAGCAAAAACCAAGTGGAGTATAAATCTGGTTCCTTTCCTGCACAGCCCTGAG
>NW_015290312.1:0-308 GCF_001447785.1 Gekko japonicus | reverse complement strand
CATAACCAGCGGTTACAGGAGGAGAAAAATGCTTATGATAGTACCATAAATGCCTTTGAAAGTACAGTTGTTCCGAGTGATCCATGGTGTGAGAATAGTGTCCCCTCATTTTTATCACTGTGAACTGTTGCAGGAGGCGGTATATCATATGGTACTTGTCCTAAAACTTGTAAATATCATATTCATTTTACTTTATTGACATGGTGAATGTTTGAACACTCTATAATAGGCTACATTAAAAAACCAGGATCACCCAGCACCTTCCCCCTCCTTTTTTGATGTAGTGGTTAGGAGCCAGTTTGGGGTAG
>NW_015290311.1:0-308 GCF_001447785.1 Gekko japonicus | reverse complement strand
GAGGGGGAGAAGAAAGTGGAAAACTGCTTTGGGTCACCACTACGGAGCCAAATGGGATATAAAGAAATAAAAATATTCAGATTAGTATTGCCCAAAAACTTATTGGAAGACCAGACTGCTCCCTAAAATATCTGCCAAGGAATGGGAAGAAAGAGTCCTCCCTAGATTAAGCCTTCACATTTATGATATCACCCTCCTGATGTAGAGCCGTCTGTTCCCTACTTCTTCCTCCATGGCTGTTTTTTTGATGGGAATTAATGGGTTCAACTGCCCTGACCTGGACAGCCCAGAATAGTTGGTTCTCATCA
>NW_015290310.1:0-308 GCF_001447785.1 Gekko japonicus | reverse complement strand
CCTGAAGATCAGTTGTAATAGCAAGAGATTTTCAGCCACCACTTGAAGACTGGCAACCCTACTGCTTTGGTTCTTTGTAACAGGCAACTCTGTCTTCAGTACTGTCATTTTCCTTGTGTTTGTTTTTAGTCATTTGTCAAGTGATTTATTATCTCAACTGTAAGGCATTTGGTGTAAGAACTCATTTTTTACAAGTGCTTTCTATAGGGGCTAAAACAAGAACTCTTGTCCTACAACTGGGAAATGTTACTACCTCAATGATTTTTTTTAAAAAAACCCACAATACTACTACTACTACTACTACTACT
>NW_015290309.1:0-308 GCF_001447785.1 Gekko japonicus | reverse complement strand
AACAGAGACCATAGGGGGTAAATCATGCTTGGGATTCAGTGCTTAAAATCTCTAAATCCTGCTCTTGAAATCAGGATGCTGATTCCACAAGATTTGGATCAGATCTACATTTTCAAATTAGATCTGTCACTGTCACATTTATTTTGGCCCTAATTCTTTTAAAGTAATAAACACATATGCGATTGATTTCTAAACTTTAATATTATCCCAGTTATGTGAAATATTATAGTTACATAATAAACAAAAAGTAGATTTTATGAGTTCATCAGTTACTTGTTTCTCAGGGCCAAAATACACATGCAGGTTCT
>NW_015290308.1:0-308 GCF_001447785.1 Gekko japonicus | reverse complement strand
TAAGCAAGTTTGGCCACCCCTGGCTTATGGTCTTCTGGAAAAAAAGAGAGAGGCATGAATGCAAAATAGGGAAGACGCACTCAACTGTGTACATATTTTCTGTCTCTTCTTCTAGGGGCTTGTCTTGGGAACACACGGACCCTAGTGACCCTAATGCTTGAAGTCTCAACCTGAGATGGGAGGAGGTAAATACACTGACAATTTCCTCCCTCCTCTTTGCCTTCCCCATGGAAAGGTAGAACTGAAGTTCGGCTGAGATCCTCCACGTGGGGCATAAAGATCTCCTGGCATGACAATTGATCTCCAGG
>NW_015290307.1:0-308 GCF_001447785.1 Gekko japonicus | reverse complement strand
AATGAGCTCCTGCACCGTTTTTTCTACGACATGACCCCTGATTATCTGTATGGAGCAAGGAAGTTGTGGACCCATTTTTTCTCTCCCTCATTTCCATTATGCCAGCTACTTTATCCTCATCTTTCCCCACCCAAGCTTCAACAAAGGCAGCCATTCCTAGAGAAATAAAGCAGGGACAAAGGCAGGGCATTGGTTTCCTTGGTCTTCTCAAGCAAGGACAAACAAGAGTGCGAAGAGGGACACGATGTGCAATCAAGATGAAATGCTTCATCTTTACAAACATCACTGCAACAGCAAAAAAAAAAAAA
>NW_015290306.1:0-308 GCF_001447785.1 Gekko japonicus | reverse complement strand
AGGCGCCGCCGCCGCCGCCGGCCCCCTGGGGGGAGCTGGGCACGCGGGCCAGCTTCTCCTTGGTGCGCCGCTTGAAGTCGTTCCAGCGCTTCTGCACCTCCTGGCCGGTCCGCCGCCAGCTGGTGATGCGGTTGATCTTGGCGGCGATGCCCTCCCAGACGCGCCGCCGCTCGGCCACCGTCACCCGCCGGCTCTGGCTGCCGTAGAGCCTGCCGTAGTGGGCCCGCACCTCCTGGATGAGGATCTGGTTCTCCTCGTAGGAGAAGCGCGGCTTGCGCAGGCGGGCCGTCTCCTCGCCCTCGACGGAC
>NW_015290305.1:0-308 GCF_001447785.1 Gekko japonicus | reverse complement strand
TGGCTCAGTGCTTAGAGATGGTTCACCGCTGAAGCAACAGAAATAAGCCCCAGGAGCTGGCAGTGTCAATGAGGATGGCAGGATGGAAGGAGGCAAGTGACATGACTTATGTCCATGATGTGCTGCTCCCAGTCAAGTCTGAGTTCCTGAGGTTCTGGCAGTGGCACGCAGGAGCAGCTTGCTCTCAGTGCGCCTGGACAAGTGACCACCTTTGTCTCTACTTCCCCCCCCACTCACAGAGAGAACAATGCCCACAAAACAAAGTATTTTTTTCAGCACTTGGGCCAAAAAGTTGCCAACTCCTTCTT
>NW_015290304.1:0-308 GCF_001447785.1 Gekko japonicus | reverse complement strand
ACAGCCAAAGTGACTACGAGATTGAAGGGACCACGCTGGGGACAGTTCAGTGCGGATACCCATGAGACCTGGACTTTTGCTTCCCCCTAGGGTCTGAGGTGCAAAAGTCATTACAATTGGGCCCCTCGGGAGGTGGGCTATGATATGGAGGATGGAGGTGCCCCTGAGAGTGACGAGGATGCTGAGGATCTCGTGGATATCCGGCTGGAATTACTCGAGCGGGGCCAGGAAAAACTCATGTGGATGATCGAGGAGTCGTTCCGGAATCTGCTGGGGATGGTGGCAGAGGCGGTGCAGTGGGAGGTACG
>NW_015290303.1:0-308 GCF_001447785.1 Gekko japonicus | reverse complement strand
ACAAATGAGTTCGACACCCCTGCTCTAATTAGTCTCAGGCTCTTTTTGTCACTGCTGCTATACTAGCTTCTGCCTGCACTTGACAGCTAGTTCTGGGTGAACAAAACAGACCATCAAGTGAGTTAAAGAGCTAGAGATAGAGGAAGATATTCAAGGAATGTACCAATCAGTGCACTCTGAGCAACTGTCCGTTCAAGTGTGACAAACCATATTCCATGCAGAAGTGCTAGTGGACAGTTGAAGGGACATAAATCTACTCTTCCCAAGTATTGTTGTAGCATTCCTTACAACAGCCCTGCAAGGTAGGC
>NW_015290302.1:0-308 GCF_001447785.1 Gekko japonicus | reverse complement strand
GATTGTGGCAAATATTTTTGTGACAAGTGATTTGTCAATGGAGATAGAATGTTCAGATCCCGGAATGGCATTAAGAATCCCAGAGGATTTTACACAATGGTCTGTGGTGAATAAACCTGAAGAGGAACCCAGAAACATATCTCTGCAGATATCATAGTTGGTACAGCCTTTCAGGACCAAGGTCACGGGCATAGATCCTGTAGAGAGATGACAGTCATAATTAGAATTACTAGTGTCCTTTAACTTCCAGCCTTTCCTATCCAGTTTTTATATGGGAGGGTGAGTGAATGGCTATGGAGACAGGAAGC
>NW_015290301.1:0-308 GCF_001447785.1 Gekko japonicus | reverse complement strand
AAACGGCAAAGATCTATGGGTCCTTATTTGTCAAGCTGTGCTATGGTCGCCAGCGACAACATTATTTAAAACTGTGCCCAAAGTGTAACGCAATTCTTTCCTATGTCTAGTGCTCTGGGCTTGTCTTCAATACTGCCTTTTAAAAGCCAAAGTGCAGAGCCGTTTTCTCCTAATGCCTGTCCAGGTGAGATCTATTACAGAGCCGTCCTTTCTTTCTTTTTCCAGAGCACTTCCTAAAACTGATGCATTCCTTATGCACGTGGGGAGCACATCTATCTTAAAGTATTATCCAGATGGAGGGGGGGGGG
>NW_015290300.1:0-308 GCF_001447785.1 Gekko japonicus | reverse complement strand
ACAAGAAAACTTGGATATTTTCAGCTATTTGAAAGCACTATGATTGAGCCATCGTTACCTATAGTTTAAAAACCTTGTTACTCATTTAGAAAGCCTGCCCATTTTTCATAGGAAACTGAAGATCTTTCTCAGGTATTTGAGCTTCCAGTGACTCTTAGATGTCACTTCTGGATTTTCCTGGAAGTGACATGATATTGTCACCAATGGCCCTCCTCCATGTCTCCCTTCCCCCAGGGTCTGGCTGGTTTCCAGGCCAGAGCACAACAAGCAAGAGGTGCCTTTTATTCCTAGTCCAGCAAGGGGAATCA
>NW_015290299.1:0-308 GCF_001447785.1 Gekko japonicus | reverse complement strand
GTGGTTTTTATACCACTAAGTTTTGCATTTGGAGCCTCTGATGTTTATAGTTGGAAACTCTAAATTCTGCAATCCAGAATGCAGTAAATAGCCCTCTTCCTGCCCATTTGGTCCTAATTTATTAGAAGAGAGCTTTCTCGGGTTGTAGGATGTGGGAAGGAAAAGGCATGAGACCAGAGATTCAGGAGATACTGGTCATGGGTGAAAGAGGAGGACTTGTAAAGTCCCCCCCCCCCACACATCCTGTGCTCAGTTACAAGGGGTCACCCAATTGCTCCTGCAGCCCCAAGTGGAGCAGCCATATTTTA
>NW_015290298.1:0-308 GCF_001447785.1 Gekko japonicus | reverse complement strand
GACCGCAGCCTATGTTAGCCATTCGGGAGGAGGCTTTGACAGAGGGTGGGGCTGAGGGGAATGCCAATACGTTGCTCCCGAGTCCACCAGAGCAGAAAAGGTGTGTATGTTTATCTGTGATAAACACTGTAAGGTTTATCAAGGGCTCAGTGAGTGGGATCCTGGCAAGATGCAGCCCCTGTTGCCCCTATGCTTCCTCTCATTCCACCATTCTGGTTCCTCCTGCAGTTAGGAACCCTCTCTCCTTCCATAGTTGCCCTAATGCGTGCACCACTCCAAAGGCATACTTAGAGTCTGTGTAAATGTTT
>NW_015290297.1:0-308 GCF_001447785.1 Gekko japonicus | reverse complement strand
GGGGAAGGTGCCCGCGCTACAAACTTCTCAGGCCTTAATTAACACCAGATCCAGGGGTCCCGCCGACGCTTCTTTAGCGCCCCCAGCACCTATCAGCAGGGCCATCCCTTTTCCAACCACCAGCCCAGCTACCGACTGCCGCGCTGGGCCAACGGCCCGCAAAACCTTCTTCACGAGGCAGCCCCGACACAGGCATGCCTCGATACTTTCCTTCTCCGCCGAGGTGTCAGCCGTCCCTCGCGTCGTGTGCTGCCGCCGTACCGCTCTCCGCACGCTCTGCTGATGTCCTGGGCACCCAGTGGCCTCCT
>NW_015290296.1:0-308 GCF_001447785.1 Gekko japonicus | reverse complement strand
ATAACCCTGAAGACTAAAATAGGAGTCTGGCTTCTGAATATTTGGGATGGCTTCTACAGTCCAGGAAAATATATCCAGGTCTGCCCTAACTGAATGGAATTTATGGGGCCTTTTCTATGTTGCTTTGGTTTGAACTGGCTTAACTGGAAATCTTCCATTGACTAGTGTAGACATATGTGCGTGTATTTACATTTGGAAAACTTGCTCGGCTTTGAGTATTGGTGTATGGAAAGCGAAAGCTCTAAATGTGTTTCCTGTTTCCAGCCTGAGATCATACGGCCCTAGTGTAAGCAAAACAAAAGCCACCT
>NW_015290295.1:0-308 GCF_001447785.1 Gekko japonicus | reverse complement strand
AAGCCACTCTGAGATTTCTTCGGGTAGTGGAGGGCATGATATAAATCCAGTCTACTCTTCTACATAACCTCACGTTTTGGATGCAGGAGGTACCAGCCAGGTATAATCCCTGGCATCTCTAGATGCTCTGTGCCTGAGGACCTAGGAAACCACTGCCAATCTGAGCAGAGGCCCAATGAGCTGAAGGGTTGAGAAAGATTCTTCTCTCCCTGAGCACCTGGAGGGCTGACGTCAATCAGAGTAGCCAAGGCCAAGTGATTGACCAATGGCCTGAGTCATTGTGTTCATGAGGGCAGCAAATCCAGGAC
>NW_015290294.1:0-308 GCF_001447785.1 Gekko japonicus | reverse complement strand
GGAAAGACAGCTGCCTGAGACCAATAAAGTGACTACCAGTCCAAGACTCAGGCAGCTGCCTTTCCTACCCTTACTTCTTGAAATGCTTCTAGCTGGAGATGTTGAACTGAATTTTGTACCTTCTGCATGAAAAGTATTCAATTTATCTCTTCATTATTAACTTACCACCTGTTTTTGGTAGTATAGGAACTCAGTTTCATCCAGATAAAATAGCATTTGGTTATTGAAGAAGAATCAAAGCTTGTTTCCCCCCCTGTTCCATTTCATATGTTGCTTTATTAAGTTTACTAGCAGTAAAGCCCGTTGTG
>NW_015290293.1:0-308 GCF_001447785.1 Gekko japonicus | reverse complement strand
ATATATATATATATAGTTATGCGGGGAGAAATGATAAAAGTAGGCTGTAATTACAACCTGCTTATTATAGGAAGCGTCGAACGGTAAAGTCAAACAGTAAGTTACAGTCTGCTGCTTTTGAGATGCACATCAAAGAAATGAATAAATTCTCTCTCGCTGTGGCAAGGGCTCAGGTATTCTTGTGCACCACACTGCTGGAAACCTCCTGTTGGAAAATTATATTTTAAGTAAACAAACAAAATATATAATTCATTAATTGGGAAGTAGAGCTGATGCATGGACTAAAGTCGGTGCTGGGACTGGACTTT
>NW_015290292.1:0-308 GCF_001447785.1 Gekko japonicus | reverse complement strand
GAGAGAGAGAGAGAGAGAGAGAATAGTAATTCAACCAAATAACTTGGCTTGACACTTACAGCATTGTAGTCAACAATCGCATTGGTTGAGTGTGTTCCAAAGTAGGTGTTAAAGGTAGCAACATTGACATTATTGTTGATGTTCACTGTCTGATAGACAACTCCTCCATTACTATCCTTGTTTATGAGCTGTATAGCCTAAAAAAAACACAAACCCATTCATGTCAAATTGTAATTTAGGTTCTCTGGAAGAGGGAGGCAAAGTGGGCCAGTGATATCATGTGGCAGTTTTGGGCACTGTTAGTTGGC
>NW_015290291.1:0-308 GCF_001447785.1 Gekko japonicus | reverse complement strand
ACACACACACACCTTAGACACAAAGGATTGGACTTGATACATATTCAGACCATCTTTAAGCAAGGAGAAGGATCCTCTCATATGCATTTGACATCTCCTTCACCTCCCCCCTGAATGAGATCTTCCATTCCTTTCTCGATTGTTTCAACTCTCCCTCCCCCACCATCTATGTCTATTGTAGAAATAAGTGAAATCAATAAAATGCATTCGTTTCCTTTTTCATTCATTTTAAAAATGAATGTACTTCCCTGAAGCGCACTCATGATCCTGTATATTAGTAAAACACCACACACACACACACACACAAA
>NW_015290290.1:0-308 GCF_001447785.1 Gekko japonicus | reverse complement strand
TTGAATGAAAAGATGCTGTGACTGGATCTTCATAGTTTCATTGGGTAGGAACCCGTGTTTTTTTCCTTCCATAAGTGAGAAAACTTCCATTGGAGGAAGATCTTTTCCATTGACGAAAGGCCACCTTCTTTTCCAACCAAAGATTTCTTGCTTAGCAAAAGGAACTATCAGATTCAAGCTGTTTGTGCTAGAACTTAAATTCTATCAAGAAGTATTGTAGGGAAGTGTTGTCAAGCTGCAGATGACTTATGGTGACTTGTCACGGTTTTCAAGGCAAGAGTCAAATCGAGGTGGTTTGCCTTTGCCTG
>NW_015290289.1:0-308 GCF_001447785.1 Gekko japonicus | reverse complement strand
TCACCATGAAGGGTCCTTCTCCTCTGGGGACAGGAGGACATCTTGCTCCTCACACAGGCATTGCCACTGGTCCTCAGTCTGTTTCTTCCTTTTTTTGCTGCTACCCTTGTATCATTCTTGCCTGATCTTATTATGCTTGTATCCTGGTTGCTCTCTATGCTTGTTCTTTCAACTGTTACTGTTATGTTCATCTACATCCTTGAATAGTGTTGACTACCAGAGAGTGAGAGTCTTTTCTTCTAGTGAGACTGCTCGGAGATACCCAAACTGAGGTTTGGATGTTCCCACTCCACAGGAAGAGGAAGAAA
>NW_015290288.1:0-308 GCF_001447785.1 Gekko japonicus | reverse complement strand
GCTGGCCTTCGGGGTCGAGGTTCTTCGTAGAAACACCTTTGTTGACGGTCGGGAGGAGAGTATGCGAAGGAGGGGGAGAAGGAGGGAGGCGCCAAAGCGGGCTGCCCTCGTTGTCCCCCAGAGATTGGCTTGGCTTGGCGGGGCCCCCGCGGTATCCTTTGGTGGAAACCTTGGGGCACCGCGGTTTGCAGAGAGCAGCCAGAGGTTCCTGACAGTTTCCTTCAGGCCACACTGGCTGCGGGCCACGATCCTGTTTTCCAGGCTCGGTGTTTTAAGGACATTTCTAGGCCTTTTATTTGTGGACAAAG
>NW_015290287.1:0-308 GCF_001447785.1 Gekko japonicus | reverse complement strand
AATATGCTGATGCAAGATCTGGCTTCCATGTTGACTTATTTGGAGGCAGAAGTAGCCAAGAAGATGACATTGTGTTCATCATTTTGCTTGCTGGATTATTTAGCTATCATGTTTATAACCCATACTTCCTCCAAGGATCTTTCATTCATCATGGAAATCTTGTGCTTAAGATGATGAAGAATGATTTAGCTAAGGCTATATTGTGAGCCATCGTGCCAAAGTAGGCAGTTCTCCACATCAGAGTTAGCACTCTAGATTCCACCTAGAACTTTTTTCATAGGCATAAGGAGGATGATAGATTTCTGATG
>NW_015290286.1:0-308 GCF_001447785.1 Gekko japonicus | reverse complement strand
TCAGAGTGTGTTCAGTATTCTGTAAGTTCAGTTGAATAGATGATATAAGTATATATGATATTTATTAAAATACTTTATTAGTAAAAATGGGCGCCAAAGAAACAATTTTTTCTGTTCAGTCTAATGTAAATGATTGCAATATCAGGGTTTGTTAGGATATTTTGATTGTAACAGAGGTGGAGTTGTAGTTGCAGTAGAAACAGATTCAAGGAGCCAAGGGCCACAGTGAGTATAATTGTATTACTTCTTGACCTTCTAGCTAAGATCAAGTGTGTAGTAATTGTAGGGTTGCCAAGTCTATTTTGCTT
>NW_015290285.1:0-308 GCF_001447785.1 Gekko japonicus | reverse complement strand
AGGGAGGAGGGGTGGAGCAGGGAGCCCCGACGTCAGGCCTTTTACAGGGAGGCGGGGCCTGGAAGGAGGAGGAGCAGGGAGCTGAGGGGGGTATAAAAGCAAGGAACGAGCGAACCGATGAGGAGTCCATGAGCTGGCTACAACTGTGGTCCCACTGCTAGAGAGAGAGAGAGAGAGCGCAGTTGGGAAAGCTGCGGCCGGACAGCCAGACCCCAGGACGGGCCAAGAGGGTGTTGTAACCCTCTGATTCGCCCGGTATCTGAGGCCAGCTCCCTCCTCGAGGTATTCCCTGTCTCAGCTCCTTCCAC
>NW_015290284.1:0-308 GCF_001447785.1 Gekko japonicus | reverse complement strand
CTCTACTGGAGACTGTGGAGAACCTCTACCAGTTGGGCTAGACAGTAGTACTGGCCTTAAGAGACCATTTCCCTGACTCAATAGAAGGCAACCACATACTTATTTTGGTTAGGGCTACCAACCTCCAGGTGGGAGATAGAGTTCTCCCAGAATTATGAATGTTCTCCAAATGACAGAAGTTGGTTCCTCAGAAGGAAATGGCAACTTCAAAGGGCATGACTCTACAGCATCACATTCCTGTTCAGCATCCTCCCCTCCCCAGTCTCTGCCCTCCCCATTTTCTGCTCCCAAATCTCCAGGAATTTCCC
>NW_015290283.1:0-308 GCF_001447785.1 Gekko japonicus | reverse complement strand
CATTCAAGTCCATCTGAATACATAACAGTCATCTCATTTTCAACCTGTACTTAAGCAGCTGCACAGGTCGCCTGTTAGTTTCCAAGTCAAGTTCAAGTTGCTGGTTCTCACTTTTAAACCCCTAAACTGGGGTTTAAATCTGGGACCTTAGTATCTATGGATCACCTCTCCCTCTGAATTCCCCAAGGATGTTTTGTTCTTTATCACGTGGTCTGCTGATGGTGCCTGACCTACAGATGGGTTGACTGTCCTAAACGAGGGCAAGAGCTTTCGCAATAGTGGCTATCAGAGTTTAGGTGCAAGGCGAG
>NW_015290282.1:0-308 GCF_001447785.1 Gekko japonicus | reverse complement strand
GCATCTGACACCAATGGCAATTGGTATGCTACGTTTGTTGTTTGCATGCATACCAGCACACAAATCAAGTCTTCACTTGGCATCAGTAGAAAGGTTTGATGAAACTTTTGCTTCCTTTGTCTAAACATAATGGTAATTTGCCATCACTTACTAAAGACTTTGAAATCAAGGCAAGTATGATTTCCTTTGGAGTTGGGGATGAATTACATATGGTCAATATCAAGACTGGACAGTTTAAATATACTGTTCTCAAGACTAGAGAGTTTAAACATATTGGTCTGTTAAGCTTACAAACAATAAAAAGAGAG
>NW_015290281.1:0-308 GCF_001447785.1 Gekko japonicus | reverse complement strand
TCCTCCTCCTCCTCCTCTTTCTCTTCTCTTCCAAGTTTCATTTGGATTGCACATGAATCTTTGGAGGACCAAAACAAAGCTCTCCTTGTGCGAGAGATTAATTTGCAAGCCACAGGCAGTAAACAATTGGATCGCGTTACAGCAGGCCAGAGAGTTAGCAGGTTGAAACCTGGAACGTGTCCTTTTCTTCCAGGCAGGGCAGCCCATAACCGAATTTTTTAAAAGATGCAATTCTCTGGGTCGTCTCGTTCATGGTGAAATACAGAATCTGAAACCGCATTTTGAGACTGGTCATTCTCAGGGGGAAC
>NW_015290280.1:0-308 GCF_001447785.1 Gekko japonicus | reverse complement strand
AGCCATTTTAGATCACCATTGGAGAGAAAGTGGGGGTATAAATGAAGTAAGATAATAGCCATGAGGGTTGGGAAGCTACACTGGAAAGGGGGAAGAGAAGAAAATCACCCTGCCTGCCTCTTCCATCAGTGCAGCTCCACAGTTAGAAACGGAAGGAGAGGGTGATTTCATCCACCCTCTCCACCGCAGCCTTCTGACCCACTTTGCTATTAGACCACATAGGTCTAAGAAGCTAAAAAATATATTGCCTTGTGCAGCTTGAGCTGAGAAATATCAGCAAAGCAAGTCATGGCCTAGCGAGAGGGGGG
>NW_015290279.1:0-308 GCF_001447785.1 Gekko japonicus | reverse complement strand
GAGGATGAGGAGGATGAGGAGGATGATGATCAACATTTTATTGAGGGTCCCCACTTGTTATTTCTATATTCCAATTTGAGTGTATCATATTAATAAAGAAGGCTGTCCCAAATTATTTGAGCAGGTTGAGCTAAGGCCCAGGCTCCTGCCCTCCCCTCCTTCTAGATCTGTGTCTCATTCTGGTACTTCATTTGGCTGGGGAGGGGGGCAGAGGTGGCAGCTCCTCATACCTGTTGTTCAATGGCCCATCTAGATATTTCATCAGATGCCTAGCAACAGCAGGACCATACACCCAATAGATTTCTGAA
>NW_015290278.1:0-308 GCF_001447785.1 Gekko japonicus | reverse complement strand
TTTCCAAGCTATACTGCTAAATTTCAGGCAAGCAACCACAAAGAGCTCAGGAGTATTCTATGTTTCAAGATTAAATGAGAAAAGTACATTAGACTTACCTTGGAGGTTCCTTATTCTCGAGGGCGAGGACACTTTGAAACGCTTGGGCTCCTCTTCCTATGCATATCAGTGTCCTCCTCCCCCTTGAGAGAGAACAAGTCAGAGGCCCGTGAGGAATCACAGGAGGGGAGGGGCAATTTGGAAACTCCAACCTCCAAACCCTCCCCCCTCCATGATTCTCTAAACTGTCAGGGGCTTGAGCAGGCACA
>NW_015290277.1:0-308 GCF_001447785.1 Gekko japonicus | reverse complement strand
TGTTGTTGTTGGGTTTATTGTTTTATAATAATGATGCTTGATTTTTTTACATATTTAATTTCAAACTACTTTGGATCCTGAAATGACAGAAAGACAAAATAAAAATATTTAAAATAAATCTGTTAAAATCATTTACTTCAGTTGTGTAGTTTGGTGATAGTGTACATTTCTAGCAGTTAACCCACTCAATTTCATACAGATAGATTAAGTGTATATATATTCTCTCCTCTTTTCTGAAATCTAACCAAATGTGTTGTATTGTATACAATATAAGCAGCATCTTTCAAATATAACCTATAATTGAACTT
>NW_015290276.1:0-308 GCF_001447785.1 Gekko japonicus | reverse complement strand
CCCAGCCCCCCCCCCCAAATTGGAAAGTCAGTTGCTACAATGAGTCCCGGGGCACGTCCCATCTCTCAAATCGCCTAAAGGAGGCGTTGTCCCCCTGCACAAACCCACCTCCTTCCTCCATCTCTAGAACTGATCATCCGGGGATAAGAGGCGCCGGAGGCTTCAAACGCCTGGAACGGCTATTGAGAGAGAGGGTTTGCTTGGGCGGTGACAGATGCAGAGGAACTGGTGGGCCGGCGGGGGGGGGACAGGATGCTGGGCTCGGTGGACCGTCCGCTGGTCCGATCCAGCACGGCTCTGCCATTCCG
>NW_015290275.1:0-308 GCF_001447785.1 Gekko japonicus | reverse complement strand
TATCATTAAACTTGACATTCCTATTTCAGATTAAAAAACTAAATAACTGGTGGTGCCCTGGAAGTCATGTAAAATACACTGAAAAAACTTGGATATAATTTAACCCACATCAAGATCAGCAATTACCCTAACTGCCATGTTTTAATTTCCCTGTCTCAAATGTGCAGAAATCACAAATGGACAATAACTATGGTAGATCATCTACTTTGTACAAAAGATTATTTAAACTTTAACAATTGTAATACAACTGATTCTGTTGTTAACTTCACTGAGAGTAATTACTAGTCGAGAGAAAGAGATTGAGTTTC
>NW_015290274.1:0-308 GCF_001447785.1 Gekko japonicus | reverse complement strand
ATTTATTTATTTAGTGTGGTAAGGAATATAAACCAACATGCTAGAGTTGAAAACTCTGCAC
The DNA here is from genome assembly GCF_001447785.1 of Gekko japonicus. NCBI lineage: Eukaryota > Metazoa > Chordata > Lepidosauria > Squamata > Gekkonidae > Gekko > Gekko japonicus. Next base: position 247 of record NW_015290274.1, on the reverse strand, counting down.
TTTGATTTTTCACTTGGCCTTAGGGCTGAAGGAAGCCTTCCAGCAGTTTCTACTGTAGCTTTCTACAGGAGACAAGGAATTGGCAGAAAAAGACAACTCTCTTGTATGGGTAAACTCCTTAGCCCAAGATGCAACAGAAGTACCTACATGGTACTCAACCATGCATTCTTTCCAGAACTATGAATGCACACTCTTCTTTCCTCACACTGAGCTGGATTTTCTACTAGTTTTCTCAGAAAAAGGTTAG
>NW_015290273.1:0-308 GCF_001447785.1 Gekko japonicus | reverse complement strand
AGGAGTGGGGAATCAAGCCCAGTCCTTCCAGGTTAGAGTCCAGGCACCTCATTCTGTGTAGACCAGGCTGAAAGATCACAGGAAAAACAGCCAGTAGTGCAGCCAGTGAACCTCAGTGTGCTCTACCCTGTGACCACAGGGGTCTCTGTAATATGCAAGTCCTACATGTGCATGTCACCCACCACAATGAAACTTGTATTACACAAGTATCTTCTGTGACACATTAGGAGGCAGAAATCATTATTTCAGGCAAGGGAAAAGGGCTTGATAGTTTTCTGGGTATCTTCCCATATTATGCTTTATAACAT
>NW_015290272.1:0-308 GCF_001447785.1 Gekko japonicus | reverse complement strand
TAAAAACATTGCAAATACTGTACAATGAAGTTCTGTTAAAATCTGTTATATTCAGTAAAACACGGAGCCTTGATTGTACATAAACCATATTAATATACCACAACAGTTCACAGTGAAACCACTGTTTTTATACAAGCCTCCTGTTTTATAGTACTGCTGGTGGTAATTGGCAGAGATACAGAGAAGACAGTGGCATGGATCCAATGGAGCATTTTCACGGATGGAAACGATTACTGAACGCAGAGTGCAACCTTCTTGCTTACCTCCTCCCTTCACAGTACAGAGCTCTGAGAGAACTGCTCTTTCAA
>NW_015290271.1:0-308 GCF_001447785.1 Gekko japonicus | reverse complement strand
ACACCAAACTGGCTCTCCTAGGGTTGCCAGACATCGCCCAGTACTCATTGGGAGACTGGGGGGGGGGGGCCGAACAGGAACATGGGGGCACCATTGGTGATGTGTGATGTTACTTCTGAGCATTTTTAAATTGCCCCATGTTGGACGTGAGGATGTTGTCACATCTACTTGGCCCTCATTCTATGGTATATGTAGATTCAGGCCCAATACATTGTTCAAAATGACGTGAATTTTAGCATTTCAGTGAGAATTCTGAGCTGTACTACTTCAAATGAGTGGATGTAGGGATCATGTTTTTAACGATCCCT
>NW_015290270.1:0-308 GCF_001447785.1 Gekko japonicus | reverse complement strand
GGAATTTAAATATCTCCGTATCCCAGGGAGGTTCTGTTGTGCTGCAGGTAGGGTGGCTTGCCAGGCGGAGGTCTGAGTCAGCACTTCTGCAGCCAGGAGGTGATCGATCCCACAAGACAGTGACACAGCAGAAACAAATGGATAAATATAGACTTCTAAACTTTTAGCTTTGTGTCTTCCAAATCACATTTATTTGCCTGTTTCAGCTTTACAGGAGGACAAGGAGCAGACGTGACTTTCCAAGTGGAAATGAAATGAAATGAAATGAAAACAGCCCTGGAAATATGGATGGCATACCAAAAAAAAAA
>NW_015290269.1:0-308 GCF_001447785.1 Gekko japonicus | reverse complement strand
AGATGCCTTTTTGTTTGCATGGTGCCAGTCTGGGCTGTACAGAATAAAGGTCCAGAATAAAGTTCATGCGTGTTATGTTTTCATCCTGCTGTTCAGCCAAGATTGGTTCACAACTCAGATTTTTTTAAAAAAACACTCTACTTTATTAACTTTTGTTACAAATGGAGTGGAGATTCTTTGCTGTCTTTCAACTTGACAAGGGCTCTCAGATGAAACTGATCCGGGGGAGAGAGGGCTAGAAACAGGGCAGTGCCTGTCTGGCCTTCCTCTAATGGGCTCGCAAGGCAAGAAGAAAGGGAAGAGCCAGC
>NW_015290268.1:0-308 GCF_001447785.1 Gekko japonicus | reverse complement strand
GATTTCAGTGGACTTAGACTGGAATAACTGCATAGAATCACACTGACAAACTGAGAGGCCTCTGATGAGAAAGGTTTATTCACAACCTACTGCTGCAGAGAAAAAAAATACTGGGCAATTTCTCATTTCTGATTTTGCCTTGTGTCCTGGCTGCCTTCTACCAGCTTTTCCATTGGGCAAGAGGGATGCTCAGAAAGGCTACGCTAGTAATCATGGCGACCCACAGGGACAGAAAGTCACTTAGGATGCTGGTAGAATGGAGAGGAGAATGAAACAAGATCAAAAGGAAAACGCTGATAAGGTTCAGC
>NW_015290267.1:0-308 GCF_001447785.1 Gekko japonicus | reverse complement strand
CGCCCCCACTTGGCAGCCCTAATCCTAGCCATGAGACCATGTTGGCTCTTTGGTCTGGAGGGAAATGATACCCTTTCTGAGAGCTGAAGGGTGGTTTGAAAGAGAGAATGATGCTGTTTGGTGCATCAATATATGATAAGCAAGTTTTGCAGGGAGGATGATGAGGATTTCAAAACCCGTTTTTACCTGATAGCAGGATAAAAGAGATGTATGTACATTCTAAGGGTAGCAAAACCTCTCTCCAGCTCTGGATAACTATTCGCAAGCTGTAATCTCTTTCTGCTGCTGTCCTAAGACAAACAAGCACA
>NW_015290266.1:0-308 GCF_001447785.1 Gekko japonicus | reverse complement strand
CGTCTCTTATGTTCTTATGTAATATCTAAGTTTTTGGATCTGCTAGAAATCATGTACAAAGTGTTTTGTGTTTTGATTGGCCCTAATAAAATATTTCTTGCATTTGGGTTTTTTAGTATACCAGTGTCCACTACAACACACATCTGATTTGCTAGTCAATTACATTCAGAGTAACCTTAAAAGACCACCATCACCCACTTGTAGTCTGAAGTGATAAATCCAGAATTCTACCTCTTCAGTCTGGCCAGCGCATTTCCACATACTGTGTGGCATGGTTTTCAAGGCATAAATTAGTCATATTAAAAGGC
>NW_015290265.1:0-308 GCF_001447785.1 Gekko japonicus | reverse complement strand
TTATCGTGGAAATTGAAATCTCAACAATCACTAAGAAATATTAACTCATTGAGGGATGACCAAGGTAATATTAAATCCTCAACAAAAACTATTCTTCAGATATTTAGAACTTACTATCAAAAACTTTATCAAACAGACAACCCATCTCCCGATATGATTAAACAATTCCTTGATACTAAAGATTATATCAAAAAAATAGCACCATCACATTGTAAAAAAATGGATGATCCTATTACTTCATTGGAATTATTACAAGCTATAAAATATGTTAAATCCAACAAAACCCCAGGCAGGGACGGTTTCCCTGC
>NW_015290264.1:0-308 GCF_001447785.1 Gekko japonicus | reverse complement strand
GGGGGGGGGGGTAGGCAGGCATATCTCTTTTTCAAAAGATAATACCGCTATTTCTCTGACAATTCATGAGTTTCAATTTGACCCTTTGGCCATATCTCCTCTACTGCAATGAATGCCTTCAAAGTTTGTCCAAAGACTAGCTTTGATGATCACCCCTGAATTGCTTTCCCCCTGCAATCATGAATTGAAAATATTGATATATTAGAGTCCACATGCTCACCTACCTAGTTCTAAAATAAATCCCTGCAGCCACTTTATAGGCTTATTTAAGTGGAAGATCTTGTTTTGTTTCCAGAAGTTAGATCAGT
>NW_015290263.1:0-308 GCF_001447785.1 Gekko japonicus | reverse complement strand
GCACTCTGCCAACACCCGGTGCATCCCAGAGTTACATCATCTGTGCTAAATCTGCAGCCTAGACGCGCACATCCGTACCTGTGAATCTGGACACTTTAAGACATGGGATACGAACCCAATGGAACTCACTGACTTCCCCTCCAGTGGGAGGAGGAGGACCCGGATCAAATCCGTTCAGGAGGTCTTTCTTGAGTGCCTTGTGAGTCAGCCTCCGGTTCTAAAAGGAGGAGGCCTCCACCTGCCGATCTCTGCGCACGGACATATGGCTGTGATTCTACGAGTGCAAGAGCCTTTATGTGTTCCCGGGA
>NW_015290262.1:0-309 GCF_001447785.1 Gekko japonicus | reverse complement strand
CTGGTAGTGAAGGGTGGGGTATAAATCAATATCTTCTTCTTTTTCTTCTTAGTTTGATTCTCAGTGCTTTGGTAGTCCGTCAGCTGGTAGAGAGTGACCTGGAGTTCCCCATGTTTTCTGTTCCATTCAACACAATTTTGAATTTATCCTCAAGAAGCAAGTGGGCACCAGAAAACACAATGCCATGGGATGGGAAACAGAGCTTTGGTATTTCGTGTCCTTGTGCAGGCATGCATGTGCCCCAGAGTCAAGATGTGTATCTCTACATTCAGCCTTTTATTGTCTGACTCCTGAAGAACTCTAATGCAT
>NW_015290261.1:0-308 GCF_001447785.1 Gekko japonicus | reverse complement strand
GACACAGAGGGAACTACCCAACCCTGGCAGAGTGAAGGGACCCAAGTTAAAGTGGGAAGTTCAGCCGCGGGTCTGCGAGGTCAAGGAGCTGCCTCTCTCTCGGCCTCAGTTTCTCCATCTGTGCAAGGCTAAACGCTAGCCTTTTTTGCACAGAGCAACTAGGAAGGATGTGTCAAGGAAGTGTTGAGTGGGGTGGAGAGAAAATGTTTCTTCTTATTGTCAGGGAGTTTTTCATAGGTCCCTCTTTAAGTCCATGCATGATTAATGCAGGTATTTATGACAGGCGGGCTATTAAACACACACACAGA
>NW_015290260.1:0-308 GCF_001447785.1 Gekko japonicus | reverse complement strand
TTCCAGGCAATCACCAGGCCCCAGGTGGAGGATGGCATCCCTACACATCCCTTTTGCCACCGAATTAGGGTAACAGTGTAGCCAACAACAATGGAAAGCGTACTTCAATTTTTTAATATATATTTTTTAATTTATTGGATTAGATTTCTTAACCGCCTTTCCCCACTTGCGTGGGACTCAGGGCAATCTACAACAAATTAATTCAGTGCATTATAAATCAGTTAAAACCATTAAAAACTCAATATTAAAAAGATTCTAAGTATTTAAAGACATTAAAAAAAAAACAAGATGGCAGTGCTAGCATTTGG
>NW_015290259.1:0-308 GCF_001447785.1 Gekko japonicus | reverse complement strand
GGCTCGGAAAATCATGAGCTGTTCTTTTCAAACCGAGATCTGATACCGCTAGCCAATCGCCGCAATTGCAAGCCAGAGGTATTCCAATTATGACCAAACGAGTACTCTGAAATTACGAGCCATAGAACATTTTTTATTGTAAGAAAACTCTAGTTCTTCCGTTCTTTGGAGGTTCATGGCTGATATTTTGTATGGAAATTCTACCCAAGGCAGACAAATGTCTGGGATGCGTGAAACCCCCAACTGCCAGTTGGCAGGAATTGGGCCACAGGCCTGTCATCTTGAAAGATATTTCCAGCCAAAAAAAA
>NW_015290258.1:0-308 GCF_001447785.1 Gekko japonicus | reverse complement strand
CAATCATGCTGTTTCCTGATCATTCAATGAGTCGAGCCCACTACACAATACCTAGAGTAACACACAATCCTTGCTTTCTGTTGCATAAGGGGGCAGGGGAGGCAGGCAAAAATTTAATATACAGTTCTGTTTTACTGGAAGTCACAAGTCTAAGATAAAGCTTCACATAGCAGCTAGAGCTAAGAATAAAACTATATATTTGTTTAAAACATTTATTAGCTGTCATTCTACCTTGCAGAACTCAAGGCTGCTCACAATATAAACAAAACAATGATTATAAGAACCAGGGGTCATTTCCTGTGGGAGTG
>NW_015290257.1:0-308 GCF_001447785.1 Gekko japonicus | reverse complement strand
GGAGGCTGTCCAAAAGACTGGTGTTATAGTTGAGACTGTACTCAAGCAGCTGATTTTATAACTTAGGAGAAAAAACAACCAGGAGAGATTTGAGAAGACAATCTAAGTTGGTGGCACAGGTACATACCAAGAAAGATGGCCCTACAAGTAGATGGGTCCCAGGTCACAGGCCTCAGGTTTGGCCTTAAAGATAAGAACTGTCACAATGAGTTGTACCCAGAAACACAGAGGCAATCAACAGTGTTGTCTTAAAACAGGAGCAATGTGATCATACCTACTACCTCTAGTCAACAGACAAGAGCTCTGTT
>NW_015290256.1:0-308 GCF_001447785.1 Gekko japonicus | reverse complement strand
AAGAACTACATAACCTTCCTATCAATGGACACGGTACTAAGAAGCAGCTATTATTTATTATACAAGACTGTTACTTAATACAAGGAAAAATTAATTGGGTGGGCGTTTGGACTAGCTATTGCCTACAACAGACATGAAGCAGACTATAGTCACTTTTAAAAATTATACATTACTTTATATTGTGGCACTCATTCATTCTACTGCCATATGCTATTATTTTCAAGTTACAATGAGGAGTGAGTGACTGAATGTATCAAATACAAACAGACTGCTTGATCCGCAGAAAAACAGGTTGCTTACTTGTAACT
>NW_015290255.1:0-308 GCF_001447785.1 Gekko japonicus | reverse complement strand
CAGGCCCTGCAGAACTGTAAAAGGTTGACATTGCATAAGCAGTGAGATTTTCCATTACAGTGACCACCCCATATGACATCATGGAACCAGTAAATCAATTGGTTCCCTGGGTTCTCGGGACAGAGTGACCAGTCATTCTCCAACTGCTGCTGTTATTCCATTCTTATCTTTCTGTTACTTGGAGTTCTGGGGGTGCAAGAAAATGACCCTTCACAAATGCACCTCCAAATCCAAGGGCAAGGGACCTTGGGTCTGTGGTTGAATGGACTCAGACCTGGGCAGTAGCTCAGAAAAAGGATGTGTTGTCT
>NW_015290254.1:0-308 GCF_001447785.1 Gekko japonicus | reverse complement strand
GGTCTGATTCAGTATAAGGCAGTTTTATGCCCCTGTTTTGCAGCTCTCATGTCTCTTGTGCTATGTCACTGCTCTCACACTCCATTTCCTCTTACACTTGTCCAACCTCATACCTTCATCTCTTGTCTTGTGCTTTCTCACCTTCCTTTCTCTCGGTATGGATTCCTTCATTCTAGCTTTTAAAAAAGAAATAAAATGACATACAACTAACACCATAACCAAGAACTGCAAGTGTATCGGGATGTTTACTGGTGTCTTTCTCTCTTGCCTTTAAGTACAGTTATCATCTATATATCTAATAGCCAAGG
>NW_015290253.1:0-308 GCF_001447785.1 Gekko japonicus | reverse complement strand
GTCTGCTTCATGGTTAATCTGCCCCTGAGACTCATGAGAAGTAGAGGATTGCTGCTGTTAGGCCTTACATGCTAAGGTTGCAATCTTATTCACACTTACTTGTGAGTAAATTACGTTTAATTTACTTAATCAGTTGGTAGTCTTTAGTCCATTTTTATCCCACCCTTTTTTTTAGGAGCTCTGGGAGGCAAGGTTCTCCCCTGCTCCAGTTTATCCTAACAACCACCACACTGCATTCATTGTGACTTACTTCTCAACAGGGGTCATTTCGTAGACAAAGTGCAAGAGCTTATTAGCATAACTCATTA
>NW_015290252.1:0-308 GCF_001447785.1 Gekko japonicus | reverse complement strand
TCCTTTATGCACGAACACCAACATCAGAACACCATATGCTTCCAAAGGCATATGGAAACTGGCTTCAGCTATGCTCATTGCCATTTAAAACAACCAGTTGGTTGTCAACCACTTAAATACAGCATTCGCTTTTAAAGAATTCACTGGCTGAATTAAGATAAATTACAGATTGAAAAACAAGGGTTGGAGGGCGCAGCAACTCTTCCTGGAGCAGGTCTGGGCCAGGTAAGGGCCTAGGTGGAGACTCCAGTGGCCTCTATAGAAGGGGAAAAAGACCAGACCAGGGGTAGCCAAACTGCGGCTCGGGA
>NW_015290251.1:0-308 GCF_001447785.1 Gekko japonicus | reverse complement strand
GACAATAAGGCCTGTCACTTCCTCCCACACATCCACTGACTGGCTCTGACCTGAAAGGCCATCTGGTGCTGCTCAACAAACACAGCCTGCTCCTGGCTACCAGCAGCCCCTTACAGCAGTGGCCCATGGGGAAATTTCCTAGCCAAGTTAAAGGCCCAATCCACTCCTGGTTGTATGTAGGAGAGACAGTACCGCTCAACTCTGAGGCACCAGCAGACCTCCACTGTCCAAGAACCAGGGAATTTTAGGACAGGGTCTCCATTCCTGGTAAAGCAGGTAGCCAACCTCCAGGTGGGATCTGGAGATCT
>NW_015290250.1:0-308 GCF_001447785.1 Gekko japonicus | reverse complement strand
CCTTCTTCTCTGTCTCCCAAATCCAGAATGCTAGAATGCCCTGTTGTTTTTCTCCATACAACACTGGAATTATATGGCTCTTTTTGTCTCCTCTCCCACCCCCCTCATCCTAGCCCACCTACTCTGGTATTTTTCCCTTGATTACTGCAACTATTGCTGGTCTTCTGCTGTCAGAGTTTGGCTCCCTCACTGCTACCCAACATTTTCTCAACAAAAAGATCCATCTACATATGTTTTCTTCTATAAACTCATGTTATTAATTGCCAACTCAGTGATCTGTGCTGAAATGTGCCAAACAGCATGTGATC
>NW_015290249.1:0-308 GCF_001447785.1 Gekko japonicus | reverse complement strand
TCCTCCTCTTCTTCTTCTTCTTCCTGGGGATGGATGCGCCACTCCGGCTATGCCTCAGGGATCTTGCACTCACCTGTATGCATTGTGCCCTCCACCAGCGGGTGATGGACTATGCTCATTTCCTATACTGCATTGCTTTAGAAAAATGAAGGGATTCCTGTGACTTCTTACTTTGGGGGCTTCTTATAGTATCCTTGTGAAATGTCAGTTTATATATCAATGAAATGGGGGTTGATGATTATCTGTCATGCAACCATAATTTGCAGGGGGTGGGGAGCATGAAACTTCAGTCTTTATTCAAGGGTTTC
>NW_015290248.1:0-308 GCF_001447785.1 Gekko japonicus | reverse complement strand
GGAGGAGAGGATTGATCCTCATTACTGATCGAACCTTCTTCCTTTCTGGACAGGTCAGGATCTCGATCAAAGAGAACACAGGAATTAGCCAAATTTGGTGAATAGTCTACTTGTGAGTAATATGCAAAGGACAATGCTTTTTTCCACCCTTGGTGAGGACATTGGACAGATCCTGCCCCTAACTCCATGGGGTGTCTCCTTGTGCTGCTTAGATCTACTGGATTGCTTCCATGGGCTGGCGAAGGGGGGAGTGATGGCGTGGTTGCTGCAATCCCTTTTATCCATAGCCCCTTCTATAAAAGATTCCA
>NW_015290247.1:0-308 GCF_001447785.1 Gekko japonicus | reverse complement strand
CTGCTTGGTCTTTGGCTGACCGAGCTGAATGTCACAATGTGCACTGTGCTGGAACGTGGGTCAGAATGTCACTGGCTGGCCCATGGCTTTGTGGCCCCGATGTCACAGAGAAGCCTGTCACACTGCTACATGCCCAGACTTACTGTAACATCAGGACAAGTCTGAATTTTAAGGTCCATAAATACTTTTGGTACACTTAAGCACCCCAAGATTATTTCATTGTATTGCTTATGATGCTCCTAGCAAATGATGACAAATGCCCACCTTCCAGTGCTAATAGATCACTAGGAGCATGTTGCATTGACGCT
>NW_015290246.1:0-308 GCF_001447785.1 Gekko japonicus | reverse complement strand
AATGGCAGCTATTGAATACATTACACTGGAGATCAATTGTAATAAGCAGGAGGTGTCCAACTCCGCAACCCTGTCAGATGGCCCGGCCTGCCGTTACACACGGTCATGTTGCCTGGCGCTTGGGCCAGATCCCCTCCTCCCCTCCGGCGTCTTCAGTGGAGAGCACCTCCTTGCTCCTCGTCAGAGGAAAGAGTCACCGCTGGATCAGCTTCTGCCTCTGCTTCCATTTCTAAATCTACACACGTTGCTGCGGCATACTGTGTCCTAGCTGTCATGTTCCCACGCCTTCCGGGTATAAATCGAGGGTG
>NW_015290245.1:0-308 GCF_001447785.1 Gekko japonicus | reverse complement strand
CCCCCCCCAGTCAAATTGAAACTCTCATTGGACATGATCAGGACAGAGTTTGTACAATCTCTGAGGAACCATTCATATGGAAGCCAACTAGATATCTGAGAACATTTGCATTACAAAACATTTTGGAAGCATCTTCCTCATGTGGAAAGGGAGAAGTTTCTTTAATTTTGGAACAAGAAAATATTTGTGTTCAGAAACATGTCCATGCATAATCTGCCTATTGGATTGTAGTTCTAATGTCACACATGATTTATATGGAATTTAATTCTATGGAAGCATGCTGCGCATGATGTCCTAATTAGGGATGG
>NW_015290244.1:0-308 GCF_001447785.1 Gekko japonicus | reverse complement strand
TTACACAGTGGAGGACAGGAGAACTGCACGTCTGCCCTGTCTTTTGTATCTCTTGCTCAGTCCGTTGCTGTGTAGAGTATGTGTGTGAACTTTTTTATTTTAATACATTCTTTGCTATTTTAAACATTGGTAGTTGTTTTCCATACCACAAAGTCCTCTACTATTCAAACATGTTATTCAAAATGGACGCCAGGGAAAGGGAGGCAGTCAGTTGCTAAGTCACTGTTTCCCGAGGAGTGCACCAGGGTGGTAAGCTGTCTCCATGGTAACCAGGTAGTGGGAGATGCAGACACTAGGTGGAGCCTTAG
>NW_015290243.1:0-308 GCF_001447785.1 Gekko japonicus | reverse complement strand
TGGACTAGCCTGGGCTTTCCAGGTCAGGGCTGTTTTGCACTAGGACACCTAATCTAACTAAGTCCGTGACACCTTCTGGTGTGACAAATGTATTGTCCCTAATGAAGAGGTATTCTACTGTTTTCTGGAATTTAAAAAAATTGTTGTACTGTTTTTTAATCAAACCACCATCGTGGAACAGATTAAATGATAAATTTATTAAGCCCTCAAATTCACAGTGACACAAATTGGAGACGCTTTTTTAAAAATTAACAGTTTTCATTATGCCACCATGAAAACAAAGCCAAGCCCTTACTGGGGAAGGACTG
>NW_015290242.1:0-308 GCF_001447785.1 Gekko japonicus | reverse complement strand
AAACCTGGTTAACTGCAAGTTAATGTAGGTACCAACTTAACTGATCAGGGGAGGAGGACTTGGCAGGGTACATGATTCCGTGACCTCTTCCCATTCTCTTACCCATGGTTAAGAGAGTAACCCTGTTGTGCCGTGAAGAACGGCCAGTTGGGGCTTGGTAGCAATCTTCTGCAATAAGGAGTATGGGTTCTGTTATATTTCCCATTAGACTCGCCTTGCCAATTCTTGGGTGAAATTACGTTGAGCGGTAGAAGTGCTTTGAGTTCCCTACCTGTAGGTTAAGTAAGAGTTATCTGTTTATATCAGAT
>NW_015290241.1:0-308 GCF_001447785.1 Gekko japonicus | reverse complement strand
TTTTTTAAAGGTGGGGATTATCCATGGGGAGGGAAATATGTGAGTGGGAAGGCTGGGGCAGGAGAGGGGGAGGGACAAAGCATGCAACTGGGAGGGTTGAGGAAGAGGGTAAGCAAGAGGGATTTCCCCTACCCCATGATTCCTCATGGGTCCCCGTCCTGATTCATGCGAGTTGAAAACATCCCTCCCTGCAGCTCCCATCTGCAATCAATGGAGCCATCAGAGAGACCCAAGAAGGCTGCCGTGCATCCCAGCATCGTATCTAAATCCAGTTCAGCCAAGAATCCTTTTCCCAAGGAAATTTTTGA
>NW_015290240.1:0-308 GCF_001447785.1 Gekko japonicus | reverse complement strand
GTTGGTTAATTTTAGTTGGGTTACTCCTCCTAGGTGTCCTGCCTGTCCTGGGGATGGTACTGATAGCTTTCGACCACCACTAGTCCCTGAGGCCATAAGCACAAGTTTTTCTTCTCTCAACTTATATGTTTAGCTCACATTTCCCCTCCCACCCCCCAAAAAGGTACAACCTGAATATTATGGTAAACGGCACACATAACATATTCATGGAAGTTTGGGGAGGATCTACTCATCCCTAGCAATAAATACTTGGTCTTCCAAAGCATGGAGCGATGCTGGGCATAAGTGAAAAGGAAGGGGAGAATTTT
>NW_015290239.1:0-308 GCF_001447785.1 Gekko japonicus | reverse complement strand
TACACTCTTTTTGACATAAGAGAGACATTTACTCCTTCTTTTGGAGTTTGGGCAAGATGGTCAGGGATTAAATGAAATGTATAAAGAAACTGATACATGGAAGGTGTCTTAGAAAAAAGAACATAAGAATAAAAAGAACTCAATCACCCCTTGGAGACTGAGAAATTTGAAGTATATCTCCAAAGATGAGAAAGAATATGCAGAACATCATAAAGATTCTCAGCAATGTTGATTTACATGTTGAAAGTTATATTATCTTTTTTATGTTTAAAAAAAACAGGGGTGATATAGGAATTAGTATACTTTCT
>NW_015290238.1:0-308 GCF_001447785.1 Gekko japonicus | reverse complement strand
TGCTCCACACACTCCACAGTGAAGAAAGAGGCAAAGGATTAATTCCACTTCTTGGCAATCTTCCCGTCTTCCTTTCCTAATCCTTTGTGATCCAACGGTCTCTCCTGGGCCTGACACACTTAAGGAGATTCCTAAAGCTGTCTAGTTAGGGTTCCTACCAGCAGGCCCCAGTTCTGCGATCGAGCCGGCCGCTCCAGCGGCCAAGAAGTGTCTGGAATGAGGGAGCAGATGTCGGGAGAGCGAGGAAGCCAGGGCTCTAATCTCTCCACCTCCCTAATGGGGTAAGCAGACTTTCCACAAACAAATCC
>NW_015290237.1:0-308 GCF_001447785.1 Gekko japonicus | reverse complement strand
AGGAGAAATCATTTGGAAAGTAAGCACCATTTTTCTACAATGAGAAATTTTTAGAAGATGGCATCCTGAGGGCCAAATGCACAGGAGAAGAGTATGTTCCCAATGTTCTTCTATTTCACAGCTCCGACCCTGATACAGCTCTGGGTTACCATACTGGGGAGTGGAGGGTTGAATTGCAGACCTCAACATCTAGCTGCAACAAAAATTAAATCTACCCACTACTTGTTATTGAACATCATCTTGGAGAAACTGAGTCTGTTACTGGATGAAGGGCTCAACTCTTCTGTCTTGGGACAACAGGGTTGTTG
>NW_015290236.1:0-308 GCF_001447785.1 Gekko japonicus | reverse complement strand
TCCTCCTCCTCTTCTTCTTCTAAAAGGAACAGGATTGCAGCCTCCTCCAATGTGTGTCGTGCGTTTTACGCTACTTCCACTGCCCCTTCTACTTTTTAAATGGCAGTGCTCGTGGCATTATCGTGTCTGACGCCTTTCCCTTTTTGCATTGCTCGTTTCTGATTCCGAAGTCCTAGTTCTATTGCACTGTTTGTCAGGTGTCTCCTGCTGTCTGACTGCTGAGGGACTTGGGAATGTTCATCCTGGAGAAGGGGGGGGGCAAGACCGCTCTCTTTAAGAATCTGAAAGGCTGTCACTTAGAGGAGGGC
>NW_015290235.1:0-308 GCF_001447785.1 Gekko japonicus | reverse complement strand
AGGAATTTTCCAAAGTAAAAAGGATAATTTATCCAATGGGACCATTAAACAGGTTGGAATCTTGGTTTTTAAAGAAACAAAAAATGAACCCTGATTCTGCTGGAACTCCCTGCCTAACAGATACCTAGTATTATGATAGAATTTGGGATGAGAGAAGAAATTGAATTCAGTTCATATGACCTTCTGCCCTGCTTAACAGATTAATATTACATTGCTCTTCAGATATACACTGGGCCCAGCAACCAGGTTAAATGTCACCTGGGTCAGCAGCTAGTCTACACACTTAGAAAATGGGTAGGCCAGTTTTT
>NW_015290234.1:0-308 GCF_001447785.1 Gekko japonicus | reverse complement strand
CAGGAGGTGCCCGGTGACCGAACCCCCTTTCTGTGAAGCCCGGAAATCAGCCTTCCTGCCTAACTCCATTTCTCTTTGGTAGAGGGATTAGCTGCCTAGGAAGCAGAGTTGTTTTTAAAAAACTTTCCAATGCAATTAGCAGTGTATTTCACAGTGTGTTGGCGAGAATCCCCAAAGCCTGAGGTAAGCATTGGCCACAGCCTGTGCAAAGGGCTGAGGATTTCAGCTATGCAACAACACTGCACTCCAGTGTTCTCTGTGTTAAATGCAGGTAAACTCCACTGATCCTTTAAAGAGCGAGAGTTGCC
>NW_015290233.1:0-308 GCF_001447785.1 Gekko japonicus | reverse complement strand
ATGAGCACCGCCCCCTAGAGTCAGATTCCCTTGCTTTAATTTATTTGGTAAAGGTTTCAGTGGTTTTATCCTGCTCTTAGTCTCTCCCATTTTATCAGTATTTATTTAGATTTATTTTATATTTCTAAAAGATATTTTCTTTTTCTTTTTAAAGTTTGAAACCACCTTGGAATTTAGAGTGCTATGCACATATATTGAATGAATAAAAGGATCCACATCCACAGAAAATAGGCCTCATATGAACAAGCTGATCCGTATCCAATGATAGTTCTGCTGGCTGAGAAGGACTCCGTTTCAAGCAGCAGACT
>NW_015290232.1:0-308 GCF_001447785.1 Gekko japonicus | reverse complement strand
ATCCATCCTGGCCAGGTTTAGGAGGTGTTGGTGTGGGCTGAGGATGTTTCCTGGATGGGAGAACACCTACCCGCTCTGGATACTAATATTGGAGGACAAGAAAGCAGACTGATGGCCATGCTGATGAGATCAGGCCATATGGTGGTCTTTCATGCCCAGTATTCAAGTGGGTCAGAACTGGCAGGCTCTGGGGGCTCTGCTAGGAATTCCTGGAACATCACACCTACAGAATCCTCCGTCATCATACACCTAGGCCCCTCCCCAGCAGTGCTCCTGATTTCCCACCTCACGATGGACATCCAGAACTC
>NW_015290231.1:0-308 GCF_001447785.1 Gekko japonicus | reverse complement strand
AGAAAGGAGAGTGCAGGTCTGAGGTACATTCTCCCACTCCCAAACTGTGGTTAAGGAGATGAGAAACAGGAAGCCTGATTTTCATCTGTTCAAATGCTGCATCGGCTATGTTACTGCTTTTTTAATTCCACTAAAATGCAGAGAACACGGTGTGTTTTTATATTCTTGCAATTTTTGTTTTTAAAATTGAAGATGATATTTGAAGATCTATATCATCACAGCACACAAACTGAAGGTATCAAAGAACATGCTGAAAAGGAATTAGAATGTCTGTGCTGCTCTGTCTGATGAAGGGAGCTTTGACTCTT
>NW_015290230.1:0-308 GCF_001447785.1 Gekko japonicus | reverse complement strand
GAGAGATGAGCAAAGAATGTGAATATTAAGGCTAAGCAGCAATGGTCAAATTAGATGTGATGGTAGCAGATCTATTTTTTTTAAAATCTGAGACTACCCAGATCATATTGATCATGGTGAGGATAGCTCTGATTTTTAGAACAAAAGAGGTACACGGAGATGGGGAGAGAAACCCTCCCTGTGACTGCCTCTTACCTCTCTGTAGGTTGTCCCCAAAGTGTTTATCTATCAGCAGTTTCACTTCTGGCAGTGGACCTCAGTGGAGAAGAAAAGCATGTGGTGTGCAGTGCAGTCCTAAACAGAGTTAC
>NW_015290229.1:0-308 GCF_001447785.1 Gekko japonicus | reverse complement strand
TCTCCCCTTCTCTGTTTTATCACCACAACGACCTTGTGTGGTAGGTTAGTTTAGAGGAGAGGGACTGGCCCAAGCTAGAGGGGGAATCTGAACCTAGCTCTCCCTGGTCCTAGTCCAACACGTTAATCACCACAGCACACTGGTTTGTTTTCTTGTACAAAATCTGTCCTGCCTGCTTGAACTTTTGGACATTTATTACACACACACACACCGACACACACCTCTATACCTAGCCTTTCCTCGTGGTTCAAGGTGGTTCAATTAATAATTTTCCCAACTGCTGTTGTGCTGCTGCTCAGTCAGCTGAA
>NW_015290228.1:0-308 GCF_001447785.1 Gekko japonicus | reverse complement strand
GGGAACCTTTACCTTTACCTATGTTCCTTTGAACTGAATTAGGAATGGTAACACATTTCAGAATGGGACAGTAGTGGTGGTTCAGTACCAAGTTACGAGCTGTGCCAAACCCATCCCACCAAACGTTCAGCCGAGCTCACAATTAGCTTGCTCAAATACCAGTGGTTGCCTCCTGTTAGTTTTCCTTGCAAAATTTGGGGAAGAAGGGTGGGAAGGAGAACCAGTGGCACAGAAGGTCGGCGATGACAGCAATTTGGCAGGAGCTCCCAAATCAGACTGATGCTTCTAAGTTTTTTCAAAGATCTCCT
>NW_015290227.1:0-308 GCF_001447785.1 Gekko japonicus | reverse complement strand
TTTTTTTCTTGGAGGCGATCGAGGCATCACACGATATAGCGGGCAACCTCCCGCATGCTTCCAATGTGGTGGCTTTGACCACATTCGCCAGCACTGTCTCACACCCCTTTGCTCAGCCTGTGGTAAGCGGGGGCATAACTCGAGCCACTGTAGTGTAGGTATTGTTTGTAACCTGTGCGAGCAACAAGGCCATACATACCTTCTGTGTCCTAAGGCATATTACAATAGAATTCACCCCGGGTACTACAAAAAACTTAAATCCATGCATCCCCACTTAAATAGCAGAGATAATGTAGATCAGGGAGACC
>NW_015290226.1:0-308 GCF_001447785.1 Gekko japonicus | reverse complement strand
TTATTTATATTCATCCCAAGTTTTAAACAACTAGTTTGGGCACCCTCCTGGGCGGAGTTTGAATGGAGAAATTTATAAAATTTATAAAACACCAAGTGTCAAAACCACTTCCAACTTTTCCTTACTCTTGTCGCTCAGCATTAATGTACAAGCGATAAACACTGGTATCTGTGATACTGAGTCCAAACTGTTTCTTCAAATGACACCTTATTCATGGATTCCCTTTTCAATGTCCACCTACATTAGGCCAGCTAGACACTCCAAATAAAATGGTTTTCAAGTCAATCAATCAATACTTTATTTACAGT
>NW_015290225.1:0-308 GCF_001447785.1 Gekko japonicus | reverse complement strand
GTCTTGCTCTGGCCACTTCAGGAATTACAGCACTGGTATGAGCTAATACAACAATGATCCAGGATAGATATCAATGGAATAGCCATATATTTCTTTCTCCTACATTCTTTGGCACCGGTGTCATAAGGAAGGCATCCCCAATTTTGTTGAGCCTGTGGGCATTTTTGAAATTGTGAGAAGAGGGAGTAAGTGCCACTACAAAATGGCTGCCATTGGGGTCGGGGCAAATCACTAAACGGCTAGCAATCACTACATGTTTGGAAGCTGCCAGTCAAGGACCCTTCTGCAATGGAGGCAGCTGTTTCTGA
>NW_015290224.1:0-308 GCF_001447785.1 Gekko japonicus | reverse complement strand
GGGGACGATTTGCATCGCCTTGGCAGAGGAATCGGGGATGGGGTGGGAGAGGCAGGTATCTCTTTCGCGACGTCGCCTTCCTCTTGGGCTCCGGCCCAGAGGAGGCGAGAAAGCGAATACAAGGAATGATGGAAGTTGGGTACCAAATGTGCTTTGCAGACACCACCCCAAAGTGAGCTGGGAATTCCTGGTCAAGGGTAGCCTGCTAAAGAGGTTTCCCGCCCACCCTCTGATGCCTTCTGGAGCAGCTGTGCCTGAGTGATAGAGCATCGCCTTGGCAACATCCCAGGTTCAGTCCCCGGCATCTC
>NW_015290223.1:0-308 GCF_001447785.1 Gekko japonicus | reverse complement strand
GAAGAAATACTCCCTTTTATCCGTTCTAAGCCTGTTGACGTTGTAATGTTGTCATTTACAGGTAACCTCTGGTATCGTCAGGGAATCACACCAAACTATCCACAGGGATCCAGCTGGGAACACATTTCCAACAACGTCCGGAAAGTTTCCATTGGGCCTTTGGACCAGGTCTGAGTCCAGCTTTCTCTTTCAATCGTGTCTGCATAGCTTACTGTATTTACTCCATTTAATTCTTTAAATCATTTTTACCCTGCCATGGGACCGAAAGCGGCTTACCTCGTTCTCTGCTCCTCCATTTTATCCTCACA
>NW_015290222.1:0-308 GCF_001447785.1 Gekko japonicus | reverse complement strand
ACTGTTGACTTTGGGGTCCTTTAGTAAATGGAGTCACCTTGGACTGATCTGGGAAAGCGGTGTACAGCTGCTCTGTAGCAGTTATTTTTCAGGGTGGTTCCATAGTTAAAAGTGTTGAGAATTCAGAGCCTTGCTGGGGTTGCCTTCGTCTGGGTCTATTTGCCACTTCTAAAATGGAAATGACAGTGACTGCTTTCATCTAGTGTGTTTCTCTCTCACTCACACGCACTTCTTGTGGACTTGGGCATGGCGTGGAATAGGACGAAGGGAAAAGGAGTAGGTTTTATACCCCACTTTTTTCTACCTTA
>NW_015290221.1:0-308 GCF_001447785.1 Gekko japonicus | reverse complement strand
TAAAGACAAGTATATAGAAAATTAATTTCTCGTTTTCAGTTTATATCTACTCTACTTTTGAGCAACCCAAGCATTTCCCACCCTCCTTGTTCATGTTTAAAACTCTTTCACTACATAGCCATGCTGTTAATATATATTCTATATATTTTGCAAAGAGCCAGATACTTTTCTCGTTGCTATGCATAACTAGCCTCATGACTTTTTGGACTTTTGCTTTTTGGCCTAGTAACCGTCTGGTGCAACTTGCCGTTAGCTGGCCTAATGGTATCCTTTTCAAAGAAAGTACCCTTTTTAGATTGCTGATGCTT
>NW_015290220.1:0-308 GCF_001447785.1 Gekko japonicus | reverse complement strand
ATGGCCTCCCATCTGGTGGAGGGGTCTCTACATCAGGAAGGTTTATACTGCAATAAAAGTGTGCCTTTAAAATTCCTCAAGACACCTCTTTTATTTTCACTGCAACAGATCAACACCGCTGCCCCTCTGGGATTGTTATTTTTAAAAAAACAAAACAAAAACCCTTTAAACAATTAATTCCACCAGCCACGTGTTTGAAACACCGCATGGCACTAAGAGAAGGGGGTCAGTAGTCACATGGCTACTAGTCCCGATGGATATCCTTTCCCTTCAGTACCAATTCAGGTGGGCAGCCGTGTTGGTCCGAA
>NW_015290219.1:0-308 GCF_001447785.1 Gekko japonicus | reverse complement strand
CCCCCCGCCCCCATCATCTCTCCCTCATGTTAATTTCTACACCACTCAGTAACATGTTTAGAAATTCATGGTCTGTTTCAGCTCTGTTGGAGATTTCCACGGGTACCTATATCCACATGTGACGGCTGGGATTCCTAGATCTTAAAGAAAGCGAATACACCCTTCCAGTAACTTTCCCCTTGGCCGGAAGGGTCCAGTCTCTTCTCTGCCGTAGCAGAAACACAGCCGCTCATCACTGAAGAACAAATCATGCCATTTTATGCTCACATGGTGCAGAATTTATAGAACCTTTCAAGATGGCATGTCGG
>NW_015290218.1:0-308 GCF_001447785.1 Gekko japonicus | reverse complement strand
TTTTTTTTCCAAGCAGATGATACATTTCTCCTATTTGGCAGTGAAATAAGCAGCAATTCAGTTTTGCACAAAATAAAACCACAGCTTCTGTGGCTGGATATTTTCAGATTCATAATTGAACCTCAATACCATAACGCCTAGTACAACTTTGACGAGTAGATGAGTAAAGTGCTGATGAATTTCTGTACATGGAGTCAGTCATTTTATAAATTCAGAATGAGAAAAAAATTACACTTCGATGCTTGTACAAAAAAGGAAATGAGGAATCTATTTACTATATTAATGGTATTTTTTGCCCACTCTCTATT
>NW_015290217.1:0-308 GCF_001447785.1 Gekko japonicus | reverse complement strand
AGTATCCTCCCAGTTCTGGTAAATCGCTAGGTGAGGATCTGGCAACCTAATTGCAGAATAAGGGTAACTGGTTTCTATTTCTCCACCAGTTCTTGGGTATTATGATTTAAGAACTCTGGTGCCCTGGTAACGTAGCTGTACTTTTGGGAAAGAGCGCATTAAACTGCTGAGCGCATATCGTGACTTATGCCAGTTCGTCACTACCTTGGCAGGCAGCCACGCTCGGAGATCCCAAGACTAACTGGAAAATTACTATCTTTTGAGGGTTTTTTTAAAAAAAATCCCATCTTTCTTCCAAGGAGCTCAGG
>NW_015290216.1:0-308 GCF_001447785.1 Gekko japonicus | reverse complement strand
TCACATCCACTCGGTCCCTTGTCCTACACTACCGGTTTTTGTTGCTGACCCCCTGGAAATTGGCCACCCTGTCAAGGAAGACACCTGCCCCAAAGAAGAGGAAACAGCTTTGGGGGGGATTTGAACTCGGACCCCTCGCCACTATCCCAAAGAGCGCGCGAAGAAGCCCGAGGGCCAGCGCCTCCGGCTCACGTACTGTCCATGCCCGGGAAGGGGAGCGGCTGCGCGCCGAGCTGTTGCTCCACCGCGATCTCCAGCTCGAACTTGATGTGGTCCACGCTGGCGATGAGCTCCTGCATGGCGGCGGC
>NW_015290215.1:0-308 GCF_001447785.1 Gekko japonicus | reverse complement strand
CTGCCCTTGTAGTTCTTGTGTAACACAGAGTAATAAAATGGCAGAGGAATCCATGAAATACTGTCATTTTGTAACCTAGTTTTATGTTGCAAACCCTAAACATAGTTACATCTTTCTAAGCCTATTGACTGCAATGGGTTTAAGAGGGTGTAACAGCACCGACCATGAACACTGAATGTTTTCTGCAGTGGACCAAGTTGCCCCAATCACTCCCCAGACCTCTCTGAAGCTGCAGGAAGCAGCAGAGACCCACCTGACAGGCCCAGTGCCCCTGAGACAGGAGAAGGAAGCAATAGCTGTGGCAACAA
>NW_015290214.1:0-308 GCF_001447785.1 Gekko japonicus | reverse complement strand
TTAAATCCATGTAAGCCAATGGTCGCCACCGCATCCTGTGGCAATGAGTTCCACAAGTGAAACGCCCATTGTGGGAAGTAGTGGTACATCAGCAGCTTGAACCCAACAATCATTCAACTAAGAACTACATTAACGTTCTTCAAAAGCCAGCATAAGCACCGCCAAAATCCCAGCATCAGGTTAAATAGCAGAAACATCATTACGAAAGAAGTGTTAATACTCAGGGCAATGATCATTCACCTGAATGGGCTAAGACACAAAAGGCACTCAGACATTCATTACCTTTTATACGCAACCTGAGTGGGGTG
>NW_015290213.1:0-308 GCF_001447785.1 Gekko japonicus | reverse complement strand
CCATTTTATTTTGTAGCGGTGTGTGGGCCTGGTGGAGCCCAAGAGGGGTTGTTGGGAACTTTAAAAAAAAAATTATTAAAAAGAACAAAGCAGCATAACAGCAGAGTGGGAACCTTTAACACAGTGATGCCCGGTTAGCCTCCCTTCTGGGGAGGGAGATGGAAGTGACAGAAAAGAGCAGTTTGCTAATCAAAGTGGAGGAAAGAAGGTTAAGTACTGCCGCTTTGGTTTGAGGCTAAATCCATGAGATTTAAGTAGCATGTTTTTGTCTGATTTATCTGTGTGTGCAATATTAGAAACCCTTGTAC
>NW_015290212.1:0-308 GCF_001447785.1 Gekko japonicus | reverse complement strand
TTTAAAAGTAGTGGGCCAATAGGGGCAACCGCGGTAACCAAGTGAGTGTTAAGTCTCCACCTAGAGTAATTAACCCCTCAATCCCCAACCTTCATAAACCAACGAAACACCAGCTTCATTTAAAAGCATTACTGCAAATGCAGTTTTTTATTTAAAGCATACAGTACTTGAAAAAAACACAGAATTGGCTTCAGGGAGCATGAATGTAAAGAGAGCTCTGCAGCCCAGTAGACATAATTGTTTCTTTGCTACATATACATATGCGCCCGTCAAAGAATGAAAAATAAGCAGGATGGTCTAGCGCTCGC
>NW_015290211.1:0-308 GCF_001447785.1 Gekko japonicus | reverse complement strand
ATTAGGCCCAGGTGCCTGACTGACAAGCACTGAGGGGAAAAGTGGAACAGTTGGATAATACGGGACAGATTAATAAAAATGTTCTGAGGGTCTACAGTTCGCCATGCCTGCCAGGAAAAATACTCGTGCAATCACAGTGCCATGGGTTAAAGGCTCTGTAAGCCGCTTTCACAGAGAACTGAAGGAAGGGGCTGATGGAAAAACATCTCATGTGGAAACACTCAGTGAAACGCAAGAAAGCATCCCATTTTGCTGGATGAAACTCTTAAGTATTTATTCCTCTTGTCCCATGTATGGTGCAGTCCTAA
>NW_015290210.1:0-308 GCF_001447785.1 Gekko japonicus | reverse complement strand
CCCTGCTGGCGGTCCATGTACATAACACTGCAGAGCAGCAGAAACTGGTAATGTGCTTGACAGAACTCACACAAACCCAGAGGAAGGCATTTAATCCACCTATTTGCTGAAAACTAGGATTTTCCCATCCTTTTTCCTCCTTCCCCTTTTCCCCGGCTACAGCAGGATGGGAATTCAGGTTGGAACAGCTAATCAGCGGTGGAGTGTGAGCTCACATCGTGCTCTTCAGCATGAGGCTTTCACTCCAGAGCTGGTGACCATGGCGGTGAAGGCCGTGGTTCGTTTGACCACAGTAGCCAGCAGGAGGA
>NW_015290209.1:0-308 GCF_001447785.1 Gekko japonicus | reverse complement strand
ACACAGCTGAATGCCTGTTCCCAGAAGTTTCTGATGAAACCATCTTCTTTTGTCCAGAAATGGTTTCTGGTCCGAAGAAAATCCTGGAATCCTAGAACTTCATTTGAATGAACTGTGAAGGACAGAGCACCATGGATATCTTGTATATCCCAACTCCTTTGATAAATCAATGACATCAACACCATTTGAGTGGTCATAATCCACACTTTACCTTTAGGCTCCATGGTCACCATTCCCATTTCTGGTAAATATAATAAGCATCTCAAATGTATCATATGTTCCTCATAAACAATGACTACATTAGCATT
>NW_015290208.1:0-308 GCF_001447785.1 Gekko japonicus | reverse complement strand
ACGGACCATTGGTCTGATCGAGCACGGCAGCTCTTTGCCTGCCTGATAAAAGTCAACAGAAGTGGCTTTGGATTTAAAGGGAGCTGTGTGCCAGGGGCATCACAGGCTTGGAGCCCTGCTCCCAAATGTAACTTCTCTGCCACTCAGCCACCATACATGGGAAGAATCTGCTCCGTCTTGACAACAGCCCCGGCAGGCCCCTGTTCTTATGTTGTAAACACTTAATCATCTCCTAGGGCAACAGAGTTGCTACCCAAAGACACTTCTCTCTGATGTTTAAGCTAATTGAGAATAATAATCCCTCCTTG
>NW_015290207.1:0-308 GCF_001447785.1 Gekko japonicus | reverse complement strand
GAAAGGGGGTAGAGCCCCCCAAAGCCCCAATGTAGTTACAGGCCTATTAACTGGAGCGGGGGGGAGGGGAGGAGAAAGGAACAGAGAAAGTATAAAACAGCCTTCTCTCCCACTGCCTCTCCTAAAGCTTTGAGGCCCACTTACACAGTCACAGCCCACAGTCTGAGATCCACTGGAATGAGCAAATCACGCCTTACTCTAGCACACCATCCTGCACATTTCACAGGGTCAAAGAATACAACAAGCTGCCTTAGAATGAATCTGACCATTCTTCTGTTAAGGGCAGTCTTGTCTATTCTGATTGGCAG
>NW_015290206.1:0-308 GCF_001447785.1 Gekko japonicus | reverse complement strand
TGACTTGACAGCACTTTCCACCACCAGCAACATTCATGGAAAAGTTTTCTTCTGGGCTGACTCTGAAGTTACTTCAGCCCACACCAGTCCGAGGTGTGCTGACCCGTGCTGCCATGCATGCAGCTTATCAGCATCATCTGCTCGAAGTGCAATTCTGTGGTGGTGTTGCAAGATGCAGATTCACCACCAAGCAGTGCGTTTGCACAGTCAACTATAAATAGACTTCAGCAGAAGTCGTACGAGCTGACTGGCTATTATCTAGACTACTGCTGATATGTTCTGCATCCTTTACCCTATTTTGTTTTTTT
>NW_015290205.1:0-308 GCF_001447785.1 Gekko japonicus | reverse complement strand
GGAAAGTACAGCTCCAAGTTCCATCCCAGATGCATCTGTATGCAGTATGATGCGGTGGTCAAAACCTGGATTGTACAATACTGGTAGCTCTGCAGGTGCTGAAAGTTGTCTTTGCAAGGCAGTTGTTGGCACCAGTCAGCATCCAGGCTTTCCTGTCTACCCAGCTGATATCTCTTGGCCAGCAACTCCCTCTGCATCAGAGGTGACATGGTCTGGCCACCTGGCTGGCCAGTGGGCTGACCCTTCAGAGTGTGTCTGGAGCAGGCAGTGCCCCAAGCCATCAACCTCTGAATCACCTGGGACACCAT
>NW_015290204.1:0-308 GCF_001447785.1 Gekko japonicus | reverse complement strand
GCGAGAGAAATCGCTCAGGTGGCTTCCCGTTTCGGATCCGGAGCCGCCGCCACGCGCTTGCCACAATCCCACAGCCAGCCGTTTTCCTGGCGCCTCGTCAGTTCTGGCTCACGACTCACGCGTGAGCGCCCACGTCATTCAAGGCCGTGCGAGGATGTTTTTTTGTTGATCGTATGAATCTACGACCGTTGCTTTGCGTCACGGTGCTGACGCACCTGCGGGTGCGTCACTGTGCATGGCCCGGTGTGCCGAGTGAGGGCCTGTGTTGCGCTGCCTTTTGCAGAACACCATTGTGTGTGTGTGTGTGT
>NW_015290203.1:0-308 GCF_001447785.1 Gekko japonicus | reverse complement strand
AAAAAAAACACCCCAGTTTGCTATTTTCACAATCAGTTAAGGCCTTGTCACTTGATTCTCTGATCTTTGACTGTTGGCTGGTTCCTTATGCTGACCCTGGTTTGTCCTTTTTTAACCTATAGATTTAGTATATTTTTAATACAATTCTTCCCCCAATGATCTCAAGGCCTAACTAGTCCTATATATAGTTCTAGGCTTCTACGTTGGCCTTCCCTCCTCATTGTTCAGTTTTAATTTATATATATATATATTTACTTCAATAAAAATACAAAGAAAATTAGAAGGGGGAGGGGAAACTTCCTCATACA
>NW_015290202.1:0-308 GCF_001447785.1 Gekko japonicus | reverse complement strand
GCAACTTCATGTCTCCATGTGCATTTTGAGGTGACTGACAAACACTCATCTTGCAGTATCTGTCAGCTCTCCAGTGGCCAATCAGATGCTCTGATGGCCTCACTCACATTCTAAAAACTCTTGCGCATCAGCGAAGGTGTCAGTGGGTGCCATGATACACACTGGCATAAAATTAGGGACCTCTGATTTAACTAATTTTTACAATATCTTGCTTTGCAGGATCAATGTAGTCTAATGGTAGATGAACAGTGGAATTCTGCCTTCTCATGGAGTTTCAGAACTGTTTCAGAACTAAAGCACATATGACA
>NW_015290201.1:0-309 GCF_001447785.1 Gekko japonicus | reverse complement strand
TAGTCTACCCTCCAAAGCTTGATTTAATCCAGGAGAGCTGATCTCTGTTGTCCAGAGACCACTTGTAATTCCAGATCTCCAGCCACCACCTGGAGGTTGGCAACTCTACCCAGATGGCTGCCCTATGGGTGAGAAAGTCCAGATATTCCTGCTCCTGCCCACACTGCAGCCATTTTCCACCTCTCCCAGTCCCTGCAATGGCCGCCCCACCGCCCACCCTGCAAACCCGGTGGGGGAGGCTTTTTTTGAGGGTTTTATTATAATAGGAAATTGACTTATCAATAGAATGAGATACATGATGATGTATTA
>NW_015290200.1:0-308 GCF_001447785.1 Gekko japonicus | reverse complement strand
TGGGGATGAAGGATAATTCAAATGTCATTCTAAAAACTCCAGGACCTCCTACACCTCAGCTGTGCCTGATTGCAAAACAAGCCCACATAGGTCAAAGCGAGACACACACACCCCTTTGCTTCACATCTCTCCTTTCAGGGGATGAAAAACTGGAGGGTGTGAAGCCCTGAGGGAGAGCACGGGGTTCAGGGCAGGAAAAGCCAGAGGTATTTACTGCCAAACCAACCAACATGTAAAGGAGTGGGGTTTTTTGCCTTAAAGATTGCTCAAGTTTGCATGGTCTAGAATCCACTTCATCAGATGCGAGA
>NW_015290199.1:0-308 GCF_001447785.1 Gekko japonicus | reverse complement strand
TCCTGCCCAAAAATAGCCCTGCTCAGACCTAAGGCATCTCAAGCCCCTTTCTGTCTGTGAGATGAAACATATGAAGCTGCCTTCTGACTACTAGTCCTTCCTCTAGCTTAATACTCAGCTCTGACTCGCAGCTGTTCTCCAGGGTGCGAGGCACAGAGAGGTCTTTCCTGACCCCTTTCACAGGTCCACCTGCCCACTTTGGCAGGCAAATAGGCAGCAGCACCTGGACACTGCGGCCACCATTATGCCATCTCCTCCTTTGGGACAAGGGTGCTCGTAGTCCCATCAGCATTCACTTGCCTAACGGG
>NW_015290198.1:0-308 GCF_001447785.1 Gekko japonicus | reverse complement strand
TGCTAGCAACAATCCTCTTTATCTCAATTCTGGAATGACAGCTGGTCTCCCGGCTGTGGGGCACAGTTCCCCTTGGAGGATATGGCGGCTTTGTTTCAATCCACCTGTTGTATTTCTGTACCCGCCCACCCCCAAAGGCAGGCTCAGAGAGGGTTACAATAACAATAAAACAAATCAAAAGAATTACAGTTTAGTCCAGTCAAAACCCAGAGGGCATCGCTCCCCAAATTCCGCCCTCCGCAGCAAGGACCTATGTTTGCCAACCTCCAGGTGGCATAAATATATAGTGGTAACCAATGCTCCCTCTA
>NW_015290197.1:0-308 GCF_001447785.1 Gekko japonicus | reverse complement strand
GAGGCGAGAGAGGGAGCTCTGTGAACTGAGAATTCCTCTGGTTCTGGTCTTACCTCTTCCACCAAATCATTAGTCACCCACGGAGACAAGCCTAGCCAGCCACTCGCTCAGCCTTGTGTGTCTCGCCTCCCCCAGCAATCTGGGGATTAAACTAATATTGACCTTCCTTACAATTGATTATAAGGGTAATTCTTATGATACATTTCGCGTGTATCCAGTCAGAAGGTGAGATATAGAAATGCTGAGCATTAATATTATGGCAGCTGTTGGATATAGAATTCCTTATACCCCAGAGTTAGTGCCATTTT
>NW_015290196.1:0-308 GCF_001447785.1 Gekko japonicus | reverse complement strand
TTTGTTGATCTCTTGCTCTGAATTTTGATTTCAAGTGCTGATGTTTGACTCTGAGTGATTATGAAATGAGGCTGTCTCTGATACTCAACAGGAAAGTGAACACTGTAGTCCTAAAAATTTCTCTCTCAGATGTACAATCCAAACTAGAGAAGAACTCCCTTTCCCAATCCCTCCTCTTCTTTCAACCGCAACCTGCTTAACTTGTGTTTGCATCTAGTGGCTTTTGCAGTGGCTGGCTACTATTCAAGCAAGCCAGTAGACAGGTGAGCTTGTGAAGGGGTAGGAATACCAACCTACAGGTAGTGCCT
>NW_015290195.1:0-308 GCF_001447785.1 Gekko japonicus | reverse complement strand
AGATGCACTCCAGTTACAGTTCTGAGTTATAATTTGTAGGTAAGAATACTCAGTTCACAGGAGATGGGTCATTGACTGCGAGGACAGAGTAACATTATAAACGATTGTGTAATGACAACGCGAGGTAATAAAAGGAACTCTCGAATGTGTAGGTGTCGGGGAAGGAAGAGGACAGAGTGATAATAACATTTTAAAAATGCATTGGAAGTGATAAGCTGTGCTGTACCCTGAAGGCACAGGCAAAGAGAACAAAACTGTCGAAAAAGGAAGCTGGCTGTAGTTGTCAGAAAAGGAGAGTCGACAGGGAT
>NW_015290194.1:0-308 GCF_001447785.1 Gekko japonicus | reverse complement strand
ATAGGGACTGTTGGAGCTGGTGTAAGATGGTTTCTGAAACTGGGGTTGAGATTGGGGGGGATTGCCAGTCCCCCATCAGGGGCAGGGGATCCCCCACTCTGGGGCTGCTTCCCCTGATACCAATCAGCTGGCCAGAGGGGTACTTACTGACAGGAAACTAGGCCTCAGCCTGCGTCTCCAGCAACACAGCAGCATCACTTCCAGCATGTAATGGAAGTAATGTCAGCATGTCACTGGTAACGCAGGGCCACTCTAGTATTTGGGCAAAAACTATCTATGGGCAAAAATTGTTATCTATGGTGGGGGGG
>NW_015290193.1:0-308 GCF_001447785.1 Gekko japonicus | reverse complement strand
TGCAGGAATCCTGAATATCTTCAATAAGTGTCAGTAGCTATCTGCTACATAATGCAAAAAGATACACTAACCACAGAATGGACTCTTTGTTGGGTACTTTAGTCCAAAAATGCTCATGTTTGGAAACTGTCTAACTATAATAATATTTTATGTACACATTCTTACTTAACTAGTTGGTGACCAGAGTTGCTCAGAAAACAAACTCCAAATAGGATTATAGATGTTCTATAAAAACAATGTTTTACAGCAGATAACAAAAGCATGAAAATACAAGCCATTATATTAATTTATTTAGACATTTATACCCC
>NW_015290192.1:0-308 GCF_001447785.1 Gekko japonicus | reverse complement strand
CTTGAAGTAACATGGCCTGTAAATACTGCCAAGATACAAATAATACAACAGGTTTTAAAAAATCCTTTTGCATGAAAACTTGGTGCTTTGTGTGTTTGTGTGCGTGTATGTGTGTGTTGTAACAGATCTGCCCTTTTGTGGAAGCGCAGTAGTCAAGACTGAGGGCACCCAGCTATTCGCTGAAGGCCCGGTTACCTGATCTGACTATAAGCCTTTGATCCACTACAAAAGAGAGCATATTAGTCGAGAATATGTGCTCTGACAGAAATAATTGAGTCCTTAGGCAACCGTATCTTTCTAAAATTTAT
>NW_015290191.1:0-308 GCF_001447785.1 Gekko japonicus | reverse complement strand
TTTTTTTTTAATTTGCAGTTTTTCCCTCCCTGGAAATGATCAACCAGCAGAACCAGCATTTAACCAAAGAAGCAGATTACTTATTCTGCTAGGTAATCTCTTGAAATATATTTTTTAAAAATCCATTCCCAGATGTCCCCCTTTCAACCTGTACATATGACTACCTAGAATTGTATCCTAAGATATTAATTGAACTGAGTAGCTAATTACAAGTTTCCAAATCCATGGTTTTTCAGAACCTAGGTGTTCCTTGCAAAATAGTAATTAACTAACAGTGCCATCCTTAGCAGTGTTACACCCTTCTAAAC
>NW_015290190.1:0-308 GCF_001447785.1 Gekko japonicus | reverse complement strand
AGCACCCACTTGCAAAAGGAAAAGCCACTCTTTAATATTTTAAAGTAACACTTTAGAATAACACTCCACAAATGAACTGGCCTCTTCAATAAACATTAAAATAGGCATGAATCAAAATAAATTCATGCCACTCAAGTGCAACAACACACACTCATCGTTGCTCCAGTCATGAATTACTGGCGCTTTAATGGGTTACAGTAAGAATCAGCCAGATTGTTTTGCTCAGCCTCACCCAGTTCTCCTTACTATGTGGCTTGAGTCCAGGCATGTCTCATGATCATTAGTACAGCTTTTTGGATTGTCACCGG
>NW_015290189.1:0-308 GCF_001447785.1 Gekko japonicus | reverse complement strand
GTTTTCTGAGTTCCTTGATGTCCCGCCCATTCATGATCATGCGCTTTTGTTAGAATATCCGGGCGATAACTTTGGGGAATTAGTAACTGCCGCACTTCTTCCCCTGGGGTACGTCCCCTGGCTACGCGAAACCAACCTCCCCCTTCCTTTATTATACGGGGTGTTCTTCCAGCTGTCCGAGCGTCTATGATGACGCCTTCGTTTAGCGCTACTTTCATTCTAGCTCCTTCCAACGAAGGATCCTTCTCCTGCTTATCAAGGAATAAGGGGTCGACCAGCCGGGCACTCACCTCGTCCTCACTTTCCTC
>NW_015290188.1:0-308 GCF_001447785.1 Gekko japonicus | reverse complement strand
AAAATCAGCTATTCAGCTTTTAAATCAAAACTAGTAGGGGTAACAAGAGGAAGTACCAAGTTTCCAGCACCTGTCACTGATAATTATTGCCTCAGGAGAGATCTGAGTATGCCTTTTAATACTGTGCTCACATACACATTACTGTTTCAGAACACACCCATCTTGACCCTCCTTTATAGGTGATTCTCCCCGTGAACTTTTGCATTCAAAGTCAATAGCCATCATGGACTCCAAACCGCACCTCAGGCTGGGCTCTTGGTTTTCTAAACAACCAGAGGACCCCCAGGCAATGCTCCCTCTAAGCTATG
>NW_015290187.1:0-308 GCF_001447785.1 Gekko japonicus | reverse complement strand
AGCCGTTCCCCTCTGTTCTGATTGGAAGAGTAGAGGGAGAAAGGCGGGGATGGAGAGAACACGGGTGGTGCAGTTTTTTGACCGTCGCGATCCCATGCTGCATTGGAGCCAGCGGTTGCTCTCACCCTCAGCTTCATCGGAAGGGTGGTTCTGTGACTCCATGCAGAGTTCTCAGCCTTACTGAACCACAGTAGGAAGTTATGGCTCGGGCTGTGGAGGTGGGGGGATGGACGATAAGGCTAGTAGAGCTGGCCTAGTCCATTTTACTCCCTTTTTTGGTGTGGTTTTTGAGAAAAACCTCCCCCCCC
>NW_015290186.1:0-308 GCF_001447785.1 Gekko japonicus | reverse complement strand
CACACGTTGCCAATGATCACAGCTTAAAAAGCCAGAATCCCCTAGAGCTTGGCAATATGGAAAATGGGGCATCACAGCTGCTTGTCAGTTTCAGAAAAAGTCTGGTCAGTTTCAGTGGTGGGTTTTCCTCTTTTCCCTGCATTCCTTTTACTTCCCTTTCAGTCAACAGACTAATGCTAAAATGCATGCACAAACCCTGAATCATGCAGATTTAAACAGAATGTGCTTATTGGACACTACTGTACAACTGTGTTAGGGAAATTGCATTTTTTTTTAAAGCTGGATGCCACTCCTGACATGGCACAAGT
>NW_015290185.1:0-308 GCF_001447785.1 Gekko japonicus | reverse complement strand
TTTGTGAGCCAGTGCGTGCCCATCCCGATACACCACGCTGGCTCTTGAAAAGGGAAAGGCAGGAAATTAACTCCTTGCTGCCACACCTATTCCCTGATGGAATCTGCTGCCCTCTCTCAGGTTTGCTTTAAACCATGGTAGAGAAAAAAAAGACCTGTTTTTTCTCTCTGTTGAGATTGAAAACTGCCCTATGCGTTCCTTTCTGTCACAGGGAACAACGTGCTGACTCCCCTTTCCTCAGCATCACAGCTCCAATATTCCCTGCAGATATTAGTACGCTCTTTTCACCTGTACCACTCAATCTCTGT
>NW_015290184.1:0-308 GCF_001447785.1 Gekko japonicus | reverse complement strand
ATGAAATAAAGTATTAATTTTATGAATATGCAAAATATAATCCTAGGTATAATATTCATTTTGGGTGTATTTACTTTGCCCCATAAAGACAAGTTTAAAGTTGCCTAGATGTCCAAATCCAAAGATAGATCAGCAAGTTCGCTGTTAAAATTTAACTTAATCAAATGTGTAATACCTCTAGGAATCAATATTCCAAGATAAATAATGGCACCCGGGCACCACCAAAAATGCCCATAGGCAGCAATACTCCATGATCTATTGTCTCCTGGTGGCATCAATTCAGATTTTTCCCAGTTAATTGAACAGCC
>NW_015290183.1:0-308 GCF_001447785.1 Gekko japonicus | reverse complement strand
TAACCCTAATCAGAACTTTGGCCTACAGTGGATCTTGAACTGATGACCTGAGAATATGGGCTAGGATTCAGACTGTATCCCTCCACCTTTCCCTGGGCAAAAGAGAGAAATAAAGGGAGACCACCTACACTTACCAAGGAAGCTTCTTTATACCCGTAGGCCAATGTAGGTTATGTGATACTTGCTGACTGCCCCCCATATTGAAAGCTTGTGAGTCATCCTTGCTTTTCACCTTGACTTACTAAAAGGTTCAGTCTTGCTAGAAGATTCAGGCTTTTTGGGTGCCCTGCCCATCCTCAGTTTCACAG
>NW_015290182.1:0-308 GCF_001447785.1 Gekko japonicus | reverse complement strand
CCCAATTTCTCCCCGAAACCCAACAATCCACTTCTTGTCTTCTTTGCAGAAATCTGAAGTCTGTTTCAAATCTGTTCCATTTTGATCAGAAGCAGGAAGGGGGGTTCTGCAAAAACGTCAGGATTTCGCTTCCTAGATGCTCAAAGGCAGGCATTGTCCTCCCAAACCATCCTGCCCTCCCGCTAGATCATCCTGTGGTGTGTAACAAAACACACCCTCCAAAAACACTACAAGGGCTGGAGTTACAAAAGGAGGTCATGGAGGTGTAACGGAAAACTACAAAGAGAAATCAGAGAGAAATCAAAGAG
>NW_015290181.1:0-308 GCF_001447785.1 Gekko japonicus | reverse complement strand
GCACAATTCTTTCTTCACAAGGTGGCTGATCTTCTTCTGAACTTTCTTACTCTTTGTGGGAATAAGGGGTACATTTCTTGAAACCTGATATAGACCCAGAGAACTATCACTTTATCCAGATACCTGCATCTTTCCCATTGTTGTATTAAGGTGGAAATCCAAGCCGTAGGCACTGCAGGAAAACTCTGTTTTGATAACATTTGAGTAAACACTGAGTCATGAAGCTTTGATAGGGGTTCCCATGAGAAGAGGCATGAGACACCACCAAGTATTGCAAGCTCTGCAATGAAATGCACTTTTGGTTACGG
>NW_015290180.1:0-308 GCF_001447785.1 Gekko japonicus | reverse complement strand
CCAGCAGCACAAAGGAGACGGTCCCTTGGGTGGGTGCGGTGGTGGGATCGGAGAGTTTGAGGCCCTGAAGCTCCCCCCCCGACACACAACCCCCCCCCAAAAAAAACATTGATGGTGGACAATAAAGCTGAAGAGATCTGTAGAGATCTACGGAAGTCAAAAAGTCTGCAAACAGCATGATATTTTTAAGAAAAGAAGAGATGGATACTACCCTGCTTAAGCTGTACTGGTTGGGTGTCAGTTAACATGGCAGCCAGTCACCTGCAAATACAGAACCCTCCGCCTATAAGAACCTCAGAAGAGCCCTG
>NW_015290179.1:0-308 GCF_001447785.1 Gekko japonicus | reverse complement strand
GTGTGTGTGTGTGTGTGTGTACGCGCGTGGAGGGGTTTACTGACTCAGCCTTTGCTCACCAGAATTCCTGGGCAAAAAGACCTCCATATATGGGTCTAGCAGGGCGACAGGATTCTCTGCCCTGTGCGAAGTGGCGGGCCCACCCCAACGCTCCCCTTGGACACCCAGATTTATTGCCTTTCCTGCTTTCACTGCAGCCTGTACTGATTCACCCAATCTACTGTCCAATTCTTCTGGGGTACTTGGGAATTAAGCTGGTAACAGAGATGGGAAAAGGAGGCCAGAGGTGGCATTTGGCTGGTTCAAAT
>NW_015290178.1:0-308 GCF_001447785.1 Gekko japonicus | reverse complement strand
TTCTCTTTTTCTTTTCTTTCTTTTAAGAAGAATCCAATCCATTTCTTTCTAGACACCGAGGGTTTTTAATGGTCAAATGCAATGTTTTAATCAGAGTTACAGCTGTTTTGAATGGCCTTTGAATTGCTAAAAAATTCCTTTCTGAAACAGCTGTCTGTGATAGGATGACACAGTGGCCCCCTTTGGTCATTACGTTTCATCACTTGCATGGGGAGAACGTACACCATATGTATGGCAGCAGGAAAAAAAAGAAACCACTGTTCCCTTTTCAGACAAAACGGTGGTCACCAGGGCTTTTTTTGTAGAAA
>NW_015290177.1:0-308 GCF_001447785.1 Gekko japonicus | reverse complement strand
ACCCCAGAAGAAATTAGGAAGGCATCTTTGGTGAATAAATTGTTTCAAACATTTTACTGGTGCTGGAAATAGGGCCTGAATGGGTGGTTGTGTCATATTTTTCTACACTTCTAGTTTCAGAAGCAACTAGCTATGCATTGTGTCCAAACTGATGGATATTCACACATTGGAATAAAAGAAGAAGGTATGCAGGATGGCAAGGATTAAGGGATACTGGGAGATGCTTGTATGAACTGAAACAATGGACCACAGGGGAAGGATAGTGACTCTTGAACACAGCACTGTCTTCCATGAGAAGGAACCAGAAG
>NW_015290176.1:0-308 GCF_001447785.1 Gekko japonicus | reverse complement strand
CGCGGGGAAGCCCGGTGGACACCCCTCCCCCCTGAAGAAGGGCCCATGGCCTCCCTGGGCCAGGCTGCATTGGCGCAGGGAGCTTAGTTGGGCCGCCCCAGCAAGGTTGGGGTGGCTCGGGGAAGCCTGTCGGGGCTCTCCCCCCTCCCGAAGAAGGGCCCGCAGTCTCCCTGGGGCAGGCCATGCCGGCCCAGCCTCTCTGGGCCAGGCGCAGCCGTTTTCCCCATCCCCAAGGCCAGTCTGGCTGCCCCTCTGGACCAGCAACGCCAGGGGCGGCCCAGGGAAGCCCGTGGGGGCCCTCCCCCCCA
>NW_015290175.1:0-308 GCF_001447785.1 Gekko japonicus | reverse complement strand
AAGATCACCCAGCAGGCCTCATGTGGAGGCATGGGGAATCGCCATAATCTCCAAAGTCTGCCTCTCTTGGCCACTACACCACACTGGCTCTGCAAACTTGGCTACCAGAATCATTTTTTTATACAACCCCAGTCCCTTGTAGGACCGCATTGCTCCCTTCCCTCCATTCTGAGAATTGTTGTGAATTCATCCTCTCTGGTTCCTGTCATTTAACCATTATTCATTCCATAAAAGGACCTTCTCCCATGAGCTAAGCCTACTCAGGAGTCATTGGTGAGGGATTTGGTCAAATGACTTTTGGATGCACC
>NW_015290174.1:0-308 GCF_001447785.1 Gekko japonicus | reverse complement strand
GTCATCCAGCCGGGTGCAAGTGGAGGAGCCATTCTATGGCCGAAGCACCTCTTCCTCTGGAGGAGAGCTCCTGGCACCAGAGACTGGCACCCTGTTTAGCAGAGCAAAGTCAAGAAGACATTCTCCAGGGAGCACAGAGTATACATATACAGAGTATATGACCTCATTGTGTAGTTTCTCAACTGCATGAGGGGAAGAGAGTGTCGGCACAACACTGGACCTGTGGCAAGGGTTACCAAGTCCAGGTTGGGGAATTCTTGGTGATTTGGGGGTGGTGCCTGAAGAAGGTGGAGTTTGGGGAGGGGATT
>NW_015290173.1:0-308 GCF_001447785.1 Gekko japonicus | reverse complement strand
GCACCACCTACATATGGTAGCCATTCAACAGGATGCTTCGGAAATGCCAAGAGTACTGTTCAAAAGGCATGTTCAGAAATGCAAATTGTTAAAGGCATACTTTAACTAGGTGATAAAGAAAAGGAAGACGATCAAAACAAGGGAGATGGCTGGAAGGCCATGGAATTAGTGATTCTTCACTGCATAGTACGGCGGAGATACAGAAGAAAATTCTGCAGCTATTGTGCATGCCCAAAAAGCAAATGCACCCTTTTGTAACTTTGGTCCTTGCAGCTGTTTGATGTTATGCACCACAGGGTGATATTCTA
>NW_015290172.1:0-309 GCF_001447785.1 Gekko japonicus | reverse complement strand
AGTGGCCAAAAATACCAGGTGCCCTCAGCTTGCCTGGGTGAGTGTGGGGCATAATTTAGGCTTCCGGCGGGTGCCAGAGGGCTGCAGGCAGCTTCCCCACCGTGGAGGGCCAGCACAGTTAGTGCCTTGGGCTGAACTTCTCCCGGGCCCTTGGCTCTGCCTGCTGCATGGGAGTGGGCCGCATAGCATCCATGCTTCTCTCCCTGCCTTCATCCCCCTTTCCTGGGCTTGCTTTGGAAGCAAGCTCTTTCTCAAGCACCGTTGCCTTTTCTGCTGCTTGCCTTTTAGGCACAAAGCCCCACCTTATTG
>NW_015290171.1:0-308 GCF_001447785.1 Gekko japonicus | reverse complement strand
TGGAAAAAATGCTACTTACCTCAAGATTAGTCATGACAATGCAAATATTTTAAAAGATGACTTAAACCTGTAACATTTGACATTAAACAAAAACTCTTGTTATGGCAAATTGTCAGTCTTGGCATTCTAGCCTGCATTAATGCCATTAAAATGATGATAATATCCAAAACTTACTTATTTACTAATGAACGTTCCCTTTGTAATTAACGATAAAACCTTGAATGAATGGCAAAGTTTACCTAATTAATTTATTTGGAAAACAAAAAAGCGTAAGGTAACTTGGCTTGTAGCTCATTCTAGGTGGATAT
>NW_015290170.1:0-308 GCF_001447785.1 Gekko japonicus | reverse complement strand
TTAAACAACAAATACATAAAAAGGCAAAAAAACAACAATAACAACAACAACCTTAAATAATGACTCCCTGAAATACAGGGAGCAGTTCCTGAGTGGCTGATCACAAACAACATTGTGACCTAAGCTCTAAGGCTAGCAAGCTTAGCCTTTGAGGGTTGATTAGATGTAAAAATACCTAAAGTTGGATATGTGGGGGGAGATAACAAACAAAGCCCCCCACCCCATCCTAGTTAAAAGGAATAATAAAATAAATTATAAAACCACCACGTTACTTTTTGTTATCAAAAATATTAACTTCAATAGGCTTA
>NW_015290169.1:0-308 GCF_001447785.1 Gekko japonicus | reverse complement strand
AGTATGTTCAATCAGTGTTCTAAATTGGATTGCAAATCTTTTGCATGTTCTCACCCTGGAATCTGTTCCACCTACAAAGTTCTGAGACTGCACAATAAATGGTGCTGCTGACTGATAGATTGGCAACAACGGTTCAAGCACAACACAGTGCATGCACTCACCATGGACCTGATTGTAAATTATGCATGATCTCCGGCATATGTAATTCAAGCACCTCAGCAAATTGTGAGCATGTGCCAACAGTAGCTCCCCGCTCCCAGGTCATCCTTAAAACTGAATGCCTCTAACAGCAAAACTCCCCCCCCCCC
>NW_015290168.1:0-308 GCF_001447785.1 Gekko japonicus | reverse complement strand
CATTATTATTTTCTGAATCCCAACTTGTTCCATTCATCCATCTTTCAAAGTTTGTACTGTTCAATAACATTCATTAATCATGACATTACTAACTTCTTAATTATCTTCTGTTTTAATGAGGACTTTAAAAAGATGTACCAAATTCAATAGATTACAGTTCATTGAAGAGAGAAAAATTTTCAGTTACAACGTTAGTCAAAAGCAAGTGAACCGATTGCAGAGGTAATAAGTGGCAGAATAATCAGGGAGCAGAGCAAAATGATTCAGCCACACAGTTCATTAATTACAAAACAGACCTATTACAGAGT
>NW_015290167.1:0-308 GCF_001447785.1 Gekko japonicus | reverse complement strand
CCCCCCCCCCCCCGGTGTTATATGCCACTTGTGATTTCTAACCCAAAAGGAAAGTGGGCGTTTTGTCCTCCTGAGGTGCTGAGAAGGCAAAGCCAGGATACATAACCTGGAAACTATAAGATGAAGTAAATCCATCCAAGTAAATCCTCTGGCAAATACAGTGAGGCACCGGTGGCAGCCGGGGAGGGGATGGGTCTAAAGACGGGGACAGAAATCAGCCAAAATGATTTTTGGGAGACTCTGGAAACGGAGGCCCAACTGACAGAAATTCATTTGGGCCTGTGAGGGATTTGAAATGGTGTTTGTTT
>NW_015290166.1:0-308 GCF_001447785.1 Gekko japonicus | reverse complement strand
ATTACATCAATTCTGGATCGTGCTGGAAGTGGCATAATCATGCTGGGGATGCCGATTGCCTGCCCTCTCCCACTTCAGCTACCATTTTCCTCCTGCTGCCCAACTGAGAAGTGGCAAACCAAGGTGATTGGGGGGGAAGGCGTCCTGCCACTAGAGGGCATCTGGCAACCCTAACGGTGAAGCTCTCCATCATGGCCTTATTTCCAGATGCTTCTGTGGTTTTCATGAGGTAAATACGACGTGTGAAGGGAACATGGCAACAGACACTGTCCAGGAGCTAACTATATGATATATCCTGTTAGATCGCC
>NW_015290165.1:0-308 GCF_001447785.1 Gekko japonicus | reverse complement strand
CAGCAGGCAACACTGACCTTGCTCAGCCAAGAGTCCTACTGAGGATCAAGCTACTGAGTATGATTTATAATAAGTCCCTGGATCCAACTAACTTTCATGGTGCTCCACACGGCGAGCATTTTGAATGCATCTTATACATCCGCAGGGGCCTGGTTTGGCTTGGAACCCCAGCATGTCAACATGAGAGATTCCTGCCTTCCCTCTGTCCCTTTTTCCTGAGCTGAAATGGCTCCTGGGGAGTTATTTGCTTTATTTTGGACCTGTACATGCACAGATTGGGGCTGCGGTGGCTCAAGTGGTTACGGCGC